>NW_006433378.1:1386456-1433982 GCF_000325575.1 Pteropus alecto | reverse complement strand
GAGATAAACAGTATGCAATATGTGAGAATAAAATGCCAAGTAGGTGTAAAAAATGGCCACCTAAAAAGCATATTATCTTCCAAAGCATGTGTTTTTGTCATGGTCTTGAATGTATGGCTAACACCCTTCTCTTTAAATAGTTTTATTTTTTCCTGTGGCCACCCTTCTTCTATACATCAAAGTTTGTTCTTCTGAGCACATGCTTCAATGTCATTTCTTCCTTCTGTTAACCGACCAGCGAGGTGCTAGTGAACTATCATGTACCAAAACTCATTTTTTTCCTTACAGAAATAAAACTAAAGAATCAGAACCTAATTATACTATTTTAACCATTTACTGTCTTAAGTATTTACCAAAATAAACACAAATATTAATGAGGTTCTGCCAGGCACACACTAACAGTCACTAAGGGTATAATATGCAGCTGAAGTAGACAAAGGATATATATATTTCTGTACTCATTGAGTTTTTAGTAAATAACACAAAATTCAGTGACTTATAAGGCAGCATAAGTTTAATGATAGTAAATGCAGGGTGTTATAGTAGCTCATATAAAGTTCTGAGAGATTAGAAAGGAACTGGGCATGAAAGCCCTGTCTACTCTCTAAATTAAGGGCTGTTCAGAATTACCCAATAAAATAATAAAGAAGATGGAGGAAAGAGAAGAAAAAATGCATGCACCCAGTAAAGGAAACAATGTAAGAACTGAAAGAAATTTAGAATGTCTTTAAAATCATACTAAATGAAATAGAGACTTAAGAAACATTAATTTTTATTTTAGAAGTATACTGTTAGTTTATTTGGAGAATCTATATATTCAGAAGGGCTGGTGGGTAGGGAGACAATTTGTGAGACTATTTTAGAAATACAAAGATAATTTTGTGTTGAACTGAGGTGGTGGCAGTATAACGAAGAGGAAACAGCTGTTTATGCTCTCCCAGAGTTAGAGAACATAGGCATTGACTATTGGAAGAGAAAGGGAAAAAAAGATAAACAGAACATTTTCAGGTTTCTGGCTTGATCACTAGGCTTTGTGGTTATACAATTCATTGAGGTAGGAAATATAACAGTAGATAATGATTTGAGAGAGGTACAGTTTTAGATGCTTAAAAACACAGTTAAATAAAACATCTCAGAGTAACAGTTTGAAAGTCATCAGTACATAGATAGTATTTTTAGCCACTGGAATGCAGGACTTTATCCAGATAGAAGGAATAAGATGAAAAGGAAAAGGAAAAACAAACAAACTAACTAACAAAACCACTGAGTGATACTCACATTTTATGAAAAAGCAGAGGAAGAAAGTCCACCAGTAAAGAATAAAAAATGGAGACTAAAAATGTTGGAGGGTAGTGTTATAAACTTCAGTGGTAAATGTGTCTCCAAGAGACGAGAAAAGTCAAAAAGCCCAAGAGCCACAGAGACATCAAGAACAGTGAAGTATGAAAAATTCTCTTGGATTTTTATTAGTGAGATCAGCTTCACTGGTGATTTTTATTAGTGAGATCAGCTTCAGACTATAGGCAAGGTAAAGAATGCAAATGAGTTTTATCAGCAATCAAGAACACAATGAATGCTGGGAAGTTTGGTCAGATTTGGTGCTGAAGGGGAGAAAAAGATAGGAGGAACTGGTGAAGAGATTAGAGGTTGAAATAGAGTTCTTTGTTTTGTGCCTTTGTTCACTTTCTGATTTTTAAAATTGGAAAAGATGTAGGCATCTCAAAAGTCTACTGAGCAGGACCAAGCAGAGAAGAGAGAGTATGAAGATAAAGAAGAAAAGATAACCCACTGGACCAAGTACCTAAGACAGGTAAGGGTATGCGATCTAGAGCTCAAGTGGAGGGATGGGGTTTTGCAGGAAACGGGACTCCTTTTCTGTTGTGTCAAGGGGTGAAAAGAAAAGCTGATTGTTAAATAAATTTGGTTGAGGAAAGTTTAGTTCAGATTTTATAATTATTATTGTCTTTGTGGATCGCATAGCTGTTCATCTATTGAAAATGAAGAGCGTGCTTATGGAATCTAAGGTTCCAGAAAAGGGTAACATTTTTGAAATGGCTTCTAAAAAACATGATAAGTTGCTAGTTATGAAAATGAAGAGATTGCTGCTCAACATCAATAATCCAGGTAGTTTCTGCCTATGAATTTATGGCCATACTAGTGTACAATTAGCTTAATCCAAGATTGGGGGTTTCAACATAGAAGTCCAGATGGAAAAAGAATGGACCAAAAAGGAGGCTCCTGACTTGGTAGTCCTTAACCAAATGGACTACGGAACCTCATCTAATTAGGAAAAAATAAAGGAATCACGTGAAAAGGAGCCTTTGAGAAGTCAAAGAAGACGTTTGGAAGGATTAAAAAAGGAGGCTATAGTCAGAATGGAACACCTTAATTTGTTACTAATTTCCAAAATAAAAGTTGCAATTAAAATATTTCATTTTCAAATTATAGTGCAAAGTATATGCATCATGAGTCACAAATGTAAATTATTTAGGGTAGCCAGTCAACTTACTTAAATATGTGAATTTGTGCTTCACATATTTAAAGATAGGTGGTAAAGACAGGTGGTGGCTCTGTAGGAATTGAAGGTTGCTTTGCCTAAGAATTAAAGAAAAAATGCAAACCCGGGGAGCCAACACTTGTAGCTAAAGATCCCTCACAATCATCCATTATCTAGAAACCCAAGTCTAATCACTTTGCTATCCTGCTTTGAAGCATTTAATATATTGCCATTTTTCTAAATAACTGTCTCAAATCTTTATCAGGTTAAAGTGCTTCCTGGTTTGGCTCTTACCAACCGATTTCTTGTTCTCTCTTAAACATTGGCATTGTTGAAGTCACACCTTGTTAAGCCATGCTTTTACAACTTTGTACTTACTCTTTATTTATCATGTCCAAATGATAAATTTGTGGACATTCGTAAATCTCAATTTAAATATCGCCAATTTAAATATCGCCAAAAAGTCCCCATAATCCTTTCTTGACTTTGTCCCCCTAAAGTCTGTCCTTAAGCAGAGATATCTTTTATGCCCCGAATGCATCACATTCATATAAGTAGTGCATTCTTATTTTTATATACCTCTCACCACTATGAGACTGTAAACTCCTTTTTCAAAAAAAGGTTCTGTTAAAAAATAAACTGAAGCATATTAAGTTTTAGTTTATTTGAGCAAAAATCAATTTGAATGGTGCAGCACCCAATCTAGCATATAGAAAGGAGCTCTGAAGAGCTGTACAAAATACAAGACTTTTATGAGCAGAAAAAAGTGGAAATAAGGAAATTATACTAGGCAAAAAAGTGGGTTTATTATTTCAAAGTCGGTTTTCTTTAGGCACAGTGGTTCCTAATCTTTTGGGCACCAAGGACTGGTGCTCCTATGAGAATCTAACGCCCAATGATCTGAGGTGAAGCTGAGGCAGTAATGCTAGCTAGCGCTGGGGAGCGGCTACAAAAAAAAGAAAAAAAAAGTCTCTGGTGACTCCATTTTGGCCTTTTTTTTTTTTTTTGAACAGTTCGCATATTGTTGATGTTTAGCAAATCACTAAATATGTGTTTTATTAAAATTTAAAAGTGGTTATGTTTTGCCTCTTGAAAGGACAAATACAAATTTAAAAATAAGAGGCATAATTCTCCCTGTTGAAAAGAAGGATAAACAATTCTCTCTCTTCCCTTTTTCTTAGAGCATTTGTTTCAGAAAACTTATAAGTACTTTCTCCTCTCTTTGAAATATTTATAAAGCTATATGTTAGCTTTATGACTCAATAGTGCCTTTCTGGAGGGCTCAGGGACCATCTCTTTAATATTAAACATCAAGGAAGATAGCATTCCTTTCTCTCTGTTTCTGTGGGAGGATAGGAACCTAACACCAGTGGGTATCTTGCTCCAAGTCACAAAATTACCTTGTTATAAAGGTATGAGAGGTTTGGCAGAAGCCAATCAGCTTACATAGATGGTTACTTCAATTACCAGGTAAATCTGGTATGAACTATGTGTGAAAAATGGTACTGTCAAGTTCAAGTTCTGTTGCTTGAGAACTCGTTATTGTTTATCTTGAGAACATGGAATGGGTTGTATCTGTTTAAATAAGTAAAAGTTGAGAATTCGTTCTGTTTTAGTGGATTGACTGTGATGTGCATCATATTCTGGTTTATTGCTAATTCAATAATGCTTTCTTTCTCTATGACTCTTGCGAAGAGGTTTTCTGGGTTGAGAGAAAAAAATGGAGAGGGCGGGAAGCAGAAACTCTCAGGTCCTTACATTAAGATTAGAGTCCTAAGAGTTTATTTTTAATTATAGTACCCCAGCATTCTCAAGGTAAATCATTCATATTCATTATAAAAAAAACCACACACACAAAAATTAAAAATAACTAAAACCGATAACCCAGATTTAACTTCTACTAAAAATTTGATTTTATATATATATATTTAATTTTTCCATAAATGAGTTATGTATATATTTATATATGTTATAAAATATAGTTTATGTTTTATTAAAAATTATATATATGAACTATTTATGAACTTTACATATATATTATATAAAATTATTAATTTTTTCACTACTCTAGTGTTGCCATCAAACCTAGTCCCATGCTTTTTATACTTTAAGGATTATTTAAAATGTGTCATCTTCGTATGGCACTTTTTCGTGTTTCATGGTATTACATGGAAACTAACCTTATTAATTTTGTGTATACCTACACCATATTAATTTCAAGGTGATTTCAAGGTTTATTTGTTTTTTTATTTAAATATCTTCCCTAATATATAAGAAAAAGTCATATAAAGATGCTAGGTTTTTTAAATCAGCATTTTTTGTCTTGACTACAGCAAAGGTATTGACATATATATATGTATACATAATATCGCACATATATATGCATATGTTTGTGTACTTATATTTCATTTTACATATTACTGTTGGAAAGCATGTGGCTAAAATGCTTAATACTATATATTTACTATGAAATTTTAACAGAACAAAAATAATTTTTGCTTTTCTTTTTTTTAATGAAACAATCTAATTTGTTTGTTTTCTGCATACATATTTCAAGAATAAATTATATAAAAGTTTTTGAAAGGTTAAAGCAAAGGAAAAATTAAAGAGTACTTAAAATTTACATGAAAACATCATTTGGTTCTAAAAATCTTAGCAGCTATGTATTTGCAAATTCAAAGTTGATTTTTAGTGACACAAAGGAATCTTTAAGTGTAGGCTATGTGAATATTAACAAACATTTTGCGAATGATCTTTACTATTATATGTGTGTTTGTATAAAAGCTATACATTTATGGTACACATGAATATAAATACATGTATATTTTTCTTAATAGTAACTAAACTATGGACTAGAAATTCTATTATCTTCTAGGTGGTCATTTTGAGCATTCGAGGACTGGAAAGGCAGAATCTTCCCTGTAACTATCTGCTTTTCCCCTAATGCTTGCCTTTGATTGTGTTTTTGAATAACGTGAACTTTATAGAGTGAAATGCAGAGATATTAAGTATACAATTTCAGAAGTTTTGACAGAGGTCTATGTTTTTAAACTTAACTCGAGTCAGACAGAGATCATTTCTACTTTCCTGGAAAATTCTCTTTACCCCTTCCAGTCAATTCCTAATCCCTCCAAGTAACAAGTGTTCTGAATATAAAGAAAATATTTTTGTTTCTTGGAACACCTTCCTCTCCTTTGCAGGGCAGAAAAAATGTGAAAGAGAGAATGGAGAAAGAGCTTATACCAGGACTCACTTTTCTAAATACACAGTCACAGAATTTGGTAGAGGAATGGAGTTTGGCCTTAGACTGGTTTTGTCTTAAATTACATATGAGTGAAATCTTTGGGGTCTGACTTCTTTTTCTCAACTGTTTTAGAAATCCATCCATGTTTTTTTGTGAAATTAGTGGGCCTCTCTTTATTATTACTAAGGAGTATATTCTAAAATTGCAACGCTATTTGTTTACCTCATCTCTTAATGGATAGTGTTTCTAGTTTCTGGCTATAATGAATAAAGTTGTTATAAACAGTGTTATACAAGTATTTTGTGGACCAATGTTTCAGTCCCCTTGAGTAAATAACTAGGAGTAGAATTGGTAGTTATTTAACTTATTCAGAAACTGTTAAACCACTTCCCAAAGTAGATGTGCCATATTACACAACCACCAAAAATGTATGAGAATTAAGTTGTTCCACATACTCATTAACATTTTATCTTGATTTTCTTAGTCTAGAGAGATTCATAATTTTAGTTTGCATTACACTGATATTGAGCCCCTTTTCATACATTTTTGGTCATTGATATACATTCTTTAATGAAATCCATATGTAAAGTATGGATATGAAGTAACTTAAATTTCTATTCTTGTGTCAATTGAGTTGAATTTATTGGCATAGATTTGCTTAAATATTCCTTAATATCCCTGTGTTTTTTAATATATCTGGGATTTACGGTGATATCTTTCCATTCATTCCTGTAATTAAAGGGATTTTTTTTTGGGGGGGGTGAGGAGGGAGATCAGTCTTCACAGCAATTTTTAGGAAACTTTTGCCAAATTGCAACTTTTTAGCAATTTTATTAATCTTTTCAAAGAACTGACTTAGGTTAATTCATTTTCTCTGTTATTGGTCTATTTCACTGAGTTTGGCTCTTTATTATTTTCTTATATTTACATTTTTTGTTTCTAATTTCCCCTTTTTATTCTGTTTTCTTGTGGTAAAAACAAACCACTTATTTTAAACTTTTGTACTTTTCTATTATAAGCATTAAAAGCTGTAAATTTCCCATTACTGTTTTAGGCAGATTCTACAGATTTACCTTAGTATTTTTAATATCATTTGGTTTGAAATATCTTTTATTTCCCTTGTGATTTCTTACTTAAATAATGGGTTAATTGGTGTGTTATTTAATTTCCAAATACTTGAAGCATTTCTCTATCTTTTTCTGTTGATTACTAACAATTTAATTTTCATCAGAGAACATATTCAGTAAGATAACAATAATTTTAAAGTTATTGATACTTATAGCTCAGCAGATAGCCTGACTTGGTGAACATTTTATGTTCACTGATAAGAAATTACTGTTGCATTTTCCTGGTTCTGTCAAACTTCAGTTTATTCTTTGTTAGAGCAGGCCAGCTACTTGGTTTACATATTAGTGTTACCTTATGGCAATTATTCTATGGTGTTGTATTTACTGCATATGTACCTTCCCAGAATTCAGTCTGTTATAATTAGATTAATGAACTTCCAGGCATACCCATGACATTATAATGATGGCATAATGAGGCTGAGGCAAAAAAAGAAGGTCAGAGTACTCCTTACTGCCAAGCGTTAGTGACTGGCCTGAACTGGTTGCTATGCTCTGGTCATTTATTTCTTTGTACTCTGGGATTTAGGACTATTATTATTTAAAACATGAGTTGTTGTTGTTGTTGTTGTTGTTGTTGTTGTTGTTGTTTTTCTGAGAGATCTTAGGGGCAACCTTTTGGGATGAGTTGTCAGTGTTGTCATTCCTATGGTTACAGAGCTTGGGCTTTCTCTCTCATCACTCAAATGGCTACCTAACTACCTAACAATTCCATCTAAAATAATTACCTTAAGAAGTTAAATGTGGTGAGAGTGCCGAATTTTCTCACAGCAGCGAGAATATGCCTCAGATTATTTTCAAAACAAGATTATGTATAAACCGATATTATCTCATTTTTCATCTTTTTATTAATGTTTATTTAATTAAATATTATGCAATTATTAGTCCTTTTAAAGCAAGTCATCCTTCCTGCTACATTTTTTCTTGTTTTACATCTATTACAAAGTCCACTTTATTCCACAAAGTCATTGAAGCCACTCTGCAAATTACTTTCTCAGCCAAACACTCAGAAATTGTGTATAATTCCTTAGTATATTTTTAATACAGCAAAAGCATAACCTGTATCCATATCTTTTTTTGAAAAAAACTTTTAAGTTTAGATATCATTGTTTTTGTTGACTTCCGTTCCTTTATTCTCCTTCCCTGTAAACCTTTCAAATAAATCCTTTTATTCTTCTTTTCATTTAATAATTCTATAAGCAATTATCTCTAAAGTCTTTTAGTGTCCTTTGGAGTGACTTTGGACATTTGCTCACTCTCATTTACAAAGATGGAAATGATAAGGGAGGTAAGCAAGGGTTTGCTTACCTTTGTATTTTATTAAAGATGCTACAGATAATAACACTGCACATCTGATTGGGAGTTTAGTCCTTAGAGGACAACAGCCAAGTGGCACTTTATAGAAGCAGCTACAACATCTAATCATCAGAAATGATTCCATAACCTTTTAGGGAGATTTTTTACCAGCCTAGTAAAAGGTAAGTTCAATAAAAAAAAAAAAAAAAAATCCAGCATGGTTGGTTAGTTTTCTGTTTAAATAAAAAGTCACATGATTGTGTTGTCAATTTTTTGGTCTGATCACCACCAAAGTTCATAAGAAACATAGGGTTCTTCACTTTCTTTACCCATGTTTGTTGTACATTGTAGACATAAGAAATGTCCAAACTTGTAGAGAATTTTAATGAGTATATTTGAGCCAAAAGTGTTACTAATTTCTGGGAAGCAAAATCTCACCAGATTAAAAAAATAATCCAGAGAATGGCAGTTTTGCAGCTTATTTCATACATTAGAATCAAAGGAAGAGACATAAGGAGAGTTATATGAAATCTATTGGTAAATAGATTAAGGGGGTGGAAGAAAGCAAAGTGGAGGAATCTCTGCAATTGGATAAAAAGTAAAACAGAGAGATACATACCTCTTTTATGTTGGTGGGCACAAGATAGTTAATTAACATTTACAGCACATAGAGACGGTGTGTGGGGACCAAGATAACGAAGGGTTCTGTGGACTTGTACTCTGGTGAGATGGGATGTGACTTGAGGGGTCTGGAAAAAAGGGATTACTCTGACATTTCAAAGGTATGTTATCTTAGAAGCAAAAACACAATAGAAAGGCTAACTTCAGGTAAAGGTTGACCTTCATCAAGAAAGCTACAGAACCAAGATGTGCCTACCCACTATGACTCACTTTTAGTTAGGAATATTTATGTTCAGGTCATCCTATGTGGTTTATTTCAGTCTCTTGAGTTTGTAAGGCCTGCTATACTGGCCTTCTCTGAGCTTGTCAGGTTTAGTATGTGGCCCATTTTCCATCCACAGCATCCTGCATCAACCATAGTCATTCTTTAATCTGGTAGTCTGAAGTATTCTTAACCTGAGCCTTCTGATGAATTTTAATTTTGAAGACAGTCTTTTAATTTTGTTTTTTAATTTGTATTAAATTTACTGGGGTAACATTGGTTAGTAACATTATATAAATTTCAGGTATACAACTTTATAATACGGCATCTGTATAGTCTATTGTGTGCTCACCATCTGAAGTCTAATCTCCTTCTGTCACCATGTGACCTCTTTGACCCTCTGTGTCCTCCCTCTACCCCCCTTCCCTTCTGATAACCACAATTCTGTTGTCTGTATCTATGAGTTGTGTTTATTGTTTGTTTGTATGTTCATTTTGTTTATTTGTTAATTTATGTTCTTTGTTTTGTTTTGTTTTGTTTTGTTTTATTGAGAAGGCCAGTCTAAGAGGGAAAGTTTTAAATATCAGAATAGTTGCAAGTTTCTGTTTTTTTAGTTTTTATAATAGATTTACCCAAAATGTGTTAAATGAACTTAAGAAACTTTTTAAGACTACAGTAAATAGAAAACAAAAACAACATGCCAATAAGTAGTTTAAAATAAATATAATGAAACTGCCACAATATTGTTAATTTCCTGCCAAATGCAATGCTTGGAGGAAGCTCTGAGACTTAGGCCTACTTCTCTTTTATAAAAAGAAAGATTAGCAAAAGTCAGGGGTTATTAAACACATTTTTGTGCCGAAGTGAGACATTCCTTATGACGCAATCTGAAGGATTGAAAACAAATTGAAAAGGGAATTATTTTCTTTCTCATGTAATCCAATATAATTTAAAGCTGTCTCTTTAATACTTAAAATCATCTCTATACCAATAGTGGCATTTATCCCACATATTCAGAGAGGCTGCCCTAGGAAAGACTCTTAATCCTAGACTGTAGATTTTATAGCTACTTGAATCTCCCCTGCATCTTTGCTTATCACTGAACACAAAGCATTATCCACCTAAATATAGAGAATTCAATGAAATATATGTGTCCTTTGAAATATTTACTAAGAGAACTGTCAATCATAGTTTTTCTAGTTATGTTTTCAAGCATGGTGAGCAAATATATTTGGCTTTAAAAGTCGTAAAGAAGCGATCATATTTAATCAACATGACAGGTCAGTGCAAACTGCACTATTGTCCAGAAATTCAGCAAACCTGAGAAGCAGAGCAGCTGTTTCAAAGATTCAAGGTTTTACGGAGAAGCTGGTCCTCAGTCATATGTTTCACATTAATTTTCTTTTCCTGAGTCCTTTAATGAATCTGTAGCTTCCTCAAGATAATCATGATTGCCTCAAAGAAGATTTATGTTTTTCTATAAAAGTCACTTGCAACTTAGATGCATGCATGGAGACATACACACACACAAATAGTGCCCTGGGCAGAGTTCAAACTATATCAGAAGAAAAACAGGAGACTGAAAACAGAAAGTAGACAATAATTGTAAAGAAAAGATATTTTCCAACAAAAGAACTTAAAAATAAAATTAAATAAATAAATAAATAAATAAATAAATAAATAAATAAATAAGCAAGCTTCTGGATTCTCAATTTCAATAGAGTGCACAGAATAACCTCCTTCATTACCATATTGTTTATTACAGTATGCTTTCTCTCCTAGGACCAAAGCAATAGACTGGGCTCCCAGCTGACTCAAAAAAAACCCTCAATTTCTCATAACAGTCACAGGTTCAGCTCTAGACTTGCTTATATGCAGAAACTCACTTGATGATTTGAAAGGTGTTTGGAAAACCCCCTTCCTCATAATAATTATCGATCATTTCCCATGCATCGATACCCATTGATTTTGCAGGCTCTCACAATCTGGCAAGCCATCTTTTACCTTTATTTATCTTAGTTAACTCCTATTTCTTTTTAAAGCCAGTCCAAATAATCTCCTTTGTGGATTAAAATTCTTTTGCCTGTGCTCCCACATCCCTCTGTTATAGGGTTTATTGTTTCCTTTTATAGTTTTTACATGATTGCCTCCCTCATTAGACTAGAAGTAGTATTTTGAATTTGCTTCTCATAGGTTCAGATCCCAGCTTGGCGTTTTAATTAGTTTGCAGACTTTAGGAATAGCCTCTGTTTTTTCTTATTTCTTTAAAATTTTATTTTATATTTTTATATTTTAATGGTCTGTTTTCTCAAAGTGAAAATGGCATCATTTGTATATTTTCTGAAGAGTTAACAAAATAATTTATGCAAAGTATATAGCACATCTTTGAGACTCCATAAATGTTGGTGATTAGTGTTATTTTAAAACTGAGTTACTCTACAAAAAGGGTCACATCTTATACTTAAGAGCTATGGAATTAGTGTATATAATTTATTTGTGTATGTATTTTAAGTACCTAGTATTTAATTTTATTAATAATATTAAAGATACAATTAATTGCAAGACACAGGGAAGGTTTGAGACTCTTAACATCACTCTCCAGACTCTTTCTTTCTGCGTGGAACACTCTTTGCTCAGGTAATATGTGAGGTTTCTAAGTGAGGTTTCTGGTCACCTCACTTAACAGAAAGTGCTATTTAGGTCATGAAACATCTCAACTTTATAATCAGATAGTTATGTCACTTATATATCTTTCATCTACACCCTGTTTAAGGCATTTCATAAATAAAGACCATTTAGTTTACTAAGCAGGAGGTATGGCATTAGCATGTTGACATGCTTGTGAAGAGAATAAATGGATGGCAGAGCTACTATTTGACCATTTACTCATCGCATGGGTATGATAAATTAGTGTAGTTACTATTCCTCCACCATATCCCTCTTTAAATTATGTACATGTGTCCATTTGTACATATATTCCTTCATTGATTCAGTTTAATAGCTTACAATATAACTAGAATTATGCATCTTAATTATTACAATCAGTTTCTGAAGTTATCAGTGTCTATCTTATAGCATTAAGTCTGGCTCCTTCTCATAGTATTTCCTTTTTCACATTTGTCCAAGAGTATCTGGGGCTTATTCAGTCCAAAAGGTATCAAAGCTATTTCCAAATATTAAACACACAGAGAGAAATGCAAAGTGAAATTTATCCACAGTATTAAACTTTGGCCCCTGCCACTTGGGATCAGCAATGACAACTCTATCCACGGCCGCATGGAAGCTTCTCTTCTGCTGAGGTGATGACTGCCCTTTCCATATCCTTGCACAGCCTCTGCGCTACCCTGCAGAGTACCAACATCACTCCTTCCCACACCTTCTCTTGGCTCTTTACTTAAACAGGGAAAATACATACTTCTACTCAGGCAGAACTATCCGAGTTGCCATAAAAATACTAAGATTATTAAGAACACAGAGATTAATAACATTCAACATTCGGTCTTTTTGACTTCCAAAATGTCTATTTCAAACCCAAATCCCCTTCTTTTTTCTACATAATATTAGTTGTTACAAACTAATATTTGCTCACTTACACAGTGAAGAGGAGCCATTCAAGTGACTGCAGACATAGTTGCTGTGCTGAGCCAAGGTGACATTTTGTCAAAGGTAAGACATTCCTTATCTTTCAAGAGGATATGGAATGTTACCCATACATAAATAAATACATATATAGGTAAAATAAACCCATATTATTTTTTTATTTCTATAGTTGAGCACAATGTCTGGCATGTATAACATGTTGATTCAAATATAGAAATATCTCAATTTACTCTCTATAACTTATTTTATACTCTTTATAGAGACTGTTCCATTAATTTTAGCTATATCCTTAACTCAGATTTGTAAAGCAGATTATTTACCAGAAACTGTGCTAAGTACTTTACACGTATTTTCTCATTTTACTTCATCATTGATATGTAGTGAATATTATCTCCACTTAACAGGAAACTTGAGTCTTAAAGGTTTACCTAAGTTGCTCATAGTGCCTAATGGAGTCAGGATTTGAATCCATTTCTTTCTAAATGTAGGAGCAAAATGTTTAACTAGCATGATAATGCTATTTCTCAGCTCATTAAAATGCAAATACTCCTGTAATGAATAATATAATAAATTCTATTATATTATTCCCAATGTATTTCTTAGATGGCTTTCCTCTGTGATGTAACAAATTGTATATTAGAAAGGCATTGTATGTATGCAAAGGAAAGAAGTATTTAAATGGTAGAATAAGAGAGAAAGGAGGGGAACTATGCCTAAATCAGCCAGTCTAACCTTTATTATTATTCTTTGCTGTAAGGTATTAAGATTCAATCACTTTGAACTTGAACACTTTTAGAAAATAAGTACCTTTACAGTTTTGCTGTATAACATACATTACACAAAACACACAGATACAGAACCGAGTCAGGTTAACATGCAAACTCAGTACAGATGAATTAAAGTGGTATAGACTGTTTTTAATTTCCTTTCCTCTTTGAAATGACTAGATTGTATAAGATAAGAAAATCACGGTTTTTGATGGACTGTTTACTTTTTTCATCCAAATAATTAACTCATAAGAAATTTTATGTAAAATGTTTAGGTGGAACCTCAAATATACTGTATTTGATATTTATCTATTTATCCATCTCTCTCTCTCTCTCCAACTTGGAAGCTCTCCACACTTCAAGGACAGCAAAGATTACACATGCATTTAAATTTTTTAAAAATTGAATTTGGAAAATTATTCAAGGTTGTTTTTATTAAGTAATACATATTTATAATAACTAAATAAAAATGAAAGATACGAGCACAAGGATAAAGCCATTTAAAATTTAAAATGGGATGTTGATGAGGGGTGTTAGCTAAGCTGTAGTGGGAATTGTATTGCAAGATATGAGTGTACCAAATTAACATGTTGTACACCTTAAACTTACACATAGTTATATGCCAATTATATCTCAATAAAGCTCAAAAACTAAAAAAGTACAATTTGAAATGAAAAATCACTCAGGCATAATTTTTATTGATAGATCATGGATATATAAACCATTTTAGAAATGAAAAATCATATTCTGTGTTAGCTGTTTTCATATACATTGTAATGTAAATGTATTTAGTACTTATAAGTAAAGATACTTTGATGAACTTTCGAATTTAAATTTCCAGTTAGTTTCTGATAATAAGGTAGGATGTGATCTTTATAATTTAAGTTATCTAGGAACATCTTGAAAACAGAGTTTTTAACATGTTCATTTTTGAATTTCCAGAGCTTTGTAAAATACCTGACTTATAATAGCTATTGGGTAAATAAATGAGCTTTGAAGTATTAGTTAAACATAAATATTAATATACTTCTTTTAAAACTATGTGTTGACCAAATAGTTCTTACTATTTCAATTGTATCTAGACACTCATTTAAAATTTTCATTTCATGCCATTACATTCAAGATGTTATATGCATAAGACTTTCAACCTATCTGTGTGATAGCCTAATTAACATATTTCAATCTCAGAATTAATTGTTAGTAGTTAATGTGAACTTTAATATGTATTAAATATAGAGCCTGATATTCCCCTTTTTTACATTGTTATCAATTTATTTGTAATACAGAAATTTTCATGGCATTTCTTAAGAGTATCACCACTGATGAGATTGCCATTTCTAGGCCTGAATGTGACTAAACAAGTAACTAACCTCAAAGTAAAATCTTTTTTTAGTTTTTATTTTTCAATTAGAGTTGACATTTACAATCAACTTTTACCCACCTGGCACTATGCATAGTTATTACAGTATTATTGACAATATTCCCTATGCTGTACTTTACGTCCCTGGGACTATTTTATAACTACCAATTTATATTTCTTAATCACTTTATTTTTTCAGCCCCCCATCTTGCAATCTTTAACCCCTGTTAATATGACGTCTGTCTCAGAAATTAACAAAAGCATCTCTGACACTTTTTTCTTATATTGCTATATATCTTCACAGTTCTGTTTGTGGTAAAATTAAAAATTATAGAAAGATTCATTATTTAGGCATTTGAGGGTACAAGTAATAGAAAAGCAAAAGTATCAAAATCTTAGTTGAATCATCAGGACTCCAGACCTTCTACAATTCAATCACTTGATTTAGGCAATGATTTTATTAATCAAAATGAGGAATTTAACCAGTGTTTTCTCAATAATTCTCATTTTTGGAGGACCTTAAATAGAATATTTTGAAAAGTTGGGGCACAGATAATGCAAATATATTACTTAATTTTATAATGTCAGGAAATATTTGAACAGTAAAAATATCTCATTTATGTGCGAACTTAGTTTAGTAATCTCTGCTGACCTTACTCTGCTGCTTAAAAATATTCTCGGTTTCCCAAGACTTCAAGGCAAAGCAATGCAACAAAAGGACCCTTTTCTTGATCCAACTGTGCCCTATTATTTTTTGACCTAACCTCTTTCCTTGTCTTCAAAAGCTATCTTTGTTTGTACTACTCTAAAGCTATTTCCTCTCAGCTCTAATTATCCATTTATGCCCTCAGTCTTCATCTTTTACAATTGCTCCTTTTTTCCCTACTTTTCTACTGAAATTGCTCTCTCAGAGGTCATTAATGAGTTTCTTTTTTCCCAAATACAACATGCACTTCAATTTCTTCATCTTCCACAAACTCTCTCTACTGTTTTGCACTAGAAATTCCTTTCTTTTGTTTGTTTCATTCAGTTATGAGAAAAAAATATGGTTAGATATCTGACATTTTGTCAACATATCCAAAAAGAGGCCTTGCAATGATGCTAAAGCTCTTTGAAACTAGAGCTTAAAGATTATACTGTTGTCAAAGTAATTTTAAAGACCTCAATAAAAGAAAAGATTTTATCTATCTTTAATATGACATTACTTAATGACAACTACAGTCTAATATAACCGTAGTATATTTCTTCTTGTTACTGTTGTTATGGCCCGAACAATTCTGAGACCCACGGAGCCAATTGAGATTAATGATGAGCCTTTATTAGCCGGCCGGCGATTGACTCTCTACCACGCAGGGTTAGAGGAGATCAGCCCCAAGCTTTCAGAGGAGGCAGCTGATAAAGCTTAAGACCATATCCTGGTCTCTTGAACAAGCAAGCAGATTACAGAAGTGGAAGTTGGCTGTTAGCATATCTTTGCCCGGAACAACACCCTTAATTAACAGGGAAATGGATTATAGAAGCAGACATTGGCCATCTTCATATCTTATACAATACACTTCCTAAACCACACACAAGCAAGTAGGACAACTTCTGGTATCTAAAGATATTTCTTCCCTGTAGCTGACTTAGCTAGTTGGCTCACTTGAAAATTTTGCACCCTTAACATTGTATTCTTCTGCCACTGATGAGCCTCACCTTATAATTTATAGTAAACAAGACCCATCATGTCCTCTCTAGTTCTAGTTATACCTCATGTCTTTTTAACTCAGTTTCTCCTCATTGATGGGATCAGCCTCTCTGACCCTTAATTTCAGTTCCTGACAGTGATCATCTGTCCATTTCATCTTTTTTTTAGAAAGACACTATGTTGCTAATTCACAAATGGGTTGCTGTTCTTAGTCAATTATACATACCTTATTGGTTACAGAGTAAAGTGGCAATCAGATGGTACAAAACATGACACTTGGGAAATAGTGGCTGAAGATGGTTCAGTTTTATTTCTAGGGGCTATTAGATTGTTACAGTACTTATTTTTTGGTATATTTCATTCCATACCTATCAACATCTTTGATTTGTATGGGAGAGCTTTATTAACATTTTACCAGTTATGAATTGCTAATATGCCATTCTAGAGTGGGCAAAAAATTAGTGCACCAAAGCAGTGTCCCAGCAATTTTTATTACCACCTGTGTCCTTCTGATAATTGGTTTCTTGATTTCCACTTCTAGTGACTATATAATAATATATATAAATGCTGTATATGTTATATATATAGTTATAATTATATGTAGATAGAGAGGTAGATATAGGTATCAGAGAAAGTTTAGTAGTCTCCTTTTTTTTTGATTCATTTGGTTGCTAGCAACAAGCAGACAGGCAGACTCCCAGGCTAGCACAAATACAGGTAGTTTTTTTAAAATATTAGGTATATTTAGAGAACTAAGAGAAATCTAAGAACAGAAATTTTAACATCAAAGAGATGTGGTGGAAGGTGGACTTGAGTCAATGCAGTTCTCTTGGATTCAACAGTGAATCATTGATCTATAACCAGCATTTTTTATGTGATTTCTCTTTTTGCCTATATCTGTTCCTCTGCCAATTAGCTGCTTGTTTTTGCTTTTGTTATATAGTGCTGCTGCTTCTTAATTTTGTCTTGCACATGGCCCCTTTTAGTCATTGGAATGTTACTGTACCTCAGTACAGTAACTTACTCAGTCTGCCTTGGTTTCTCAATATAATTTTTTTAAAAACAAGACTTTCTTTAGCTAAATTCATTGTATCATGCAAGTGCACTCGTGGATCACCAACCAGTTTCTTAATTTATTACCTTTGAATGAGTTGTCTATGCTAGGTCCAAACACCTTGGGCCAGTTGGATGAAATTGTCACATAGTAAAATAAATGACTAAATAACTATAAGTGATGGCTACAGATAAAATTGTGTTGATTAGTTTGAGTTGTTGCCGGACAGGCATGAGATTGACACTAACTCAACCACTTCCTGCTTCTTAAAAAGCTCTTCTGTATTTTTTTTTACTTGCAATATCTTGACTTTTCTTTTTTACTTCTCTAACACTTTTCTATCTCTGTCTCTGAAGGGAAAAAGAAGAGTCTCTTCCCTGTCTTTCTCTAAAAATGTTTCTTTTCTTCTAATTTTCCTATGAATAGATGCCTTAAGTGTTTGTCCCTAGAAATAAATTCTTTGCCCTTTGATTTTATTTCAACATAATTCTTATGAATTCAGTTATTACATCTTTTATACAATTCTTGAGTCTATAATTTTAGATTCAACTACTCTCAAATGCCAAACCCACCTTTCCAATCACCTATCATTAAGTCCTCACTTAACATCATTGATAGATTCTTGGAAACTGAGACTTTATGCTAAATGATGTGAAAAAAACACACAATTTTACCATAAGCTAATTGATATAAACAAGAGTTAAATTCTTTCAGCATATTTCTGGTCACAGAAACATCACCAAACTTCTAAATAAAGAACTCAAGCACTTCTAATATTCAACAGTTCCAACTGGCTTATTTCAGTTCCACGTCATGAGTGGCTGCAGCTTATCCTGGCAGCTCAGGGCCCAAGGTGCCCAACCCTAGACAGGATACCCTTCTATTACAGGGTGCATTCACACTTACACCCACTCCCACTCAGACTGGGACAATTTAGACACTCCAGTGAACCTAATGTGTACATCTTTGGGATGTGGCAGGAAACTAGAGTTCCTGGAGAAAACCCACACAGACATGGGGAGAATGCGCAAACTTCAAGAGTGGCCCTGGCCAGGAATAGATTTTTTTTTTTTTTCTCGTCAATCATACAACAAAATGATGTTATTCACGGACTTGCTGTACTTGTTTTCTCTACTTGAATGTCCATCATGTTTATGCATACTAGTTTAGAAACAAACTCGTTATTCCTAATGGCCACTAAATTAATTTCTCCTTCTGACATTGATATTTCTGTTAATGGAATGACATTTCACTTAGTTACCATTTTGTCTTTGAACTACCTTTCATACCCATTTCCTTTATTCCCTACATTTAACCAGGTGCTAAGTACTATGGATTTTACCTCTAAGTTATTTCTTATATCAGGGTCACCATCTACTTTATGCCTTCATTGCTACTCTTAACTAGATGAACATAGTCTCTTCCCTCTCTATACCATCTATTCATCAGTGTCACATTAATCTTCTCACAATAATTTTGGTGACATCAGTCTCAATTTTAGTCAAATTCCATCAGCAAACAGATAGCACATTCAAATTAGGTAATTTGAAGAGAGTTTAATAAAGAAATTTTAAGTGGGTGTTGGATGAGTGAAGAAAGAACACAAGGGATAATACCATATCCAGGGGTTTACATTCCAGTGTTTTTTCCATAATTGTATTTGAAAGGGAGAAAAAAGGTGATCATTGGAACCCAGATATACAAAGGGCTGTGTGGAAAGGATACCTATCATAAGGAGATAGCCAGCCTCACAGAAAGAAAACTTAGAAATATAACCAACCTCACTCTCCTGTCTCCCAGATGTCTTCCTACTGCTTCTGATTGGGAAACCCAAAGGCAAGGGATCTCACGAATGTGGGCCAGATAGATGGGCCTTTCAGGGTATGTTTCTAAAAGAGGAAAATAGAGGACACTTCAACCCTCTTCAACATTCAATAGCTTCTCATTGCCTAATGGAACAAACACAAGGTTTAAGATCTTTCATTGAATGGCCTAAATCTTTCCCATTAACTTTGCTAGCTTTATTGGCCAAATAAGGCTATAGGAGTAGTCCCTGTATTTTGATATTTCACTACACTGTATGTTTTTATTTATTGAAATAACTTCTTTTTTCCTTTGGTACATTTCTACCACCTGGAAAAACATTTATGCTTTGAGATTTGCTTCATCATTTCTCATCCATATTTCTTCCTCAGTGTATGTATAGTATACATAATTTCAATTTCTGTAAACCTGACTTCTGCCTTATTCATATATTTATTTATTTCAACTTGTACTTTGTGGTAGGCAAAATTCTAAGATGCTCCCTAGGATCCCCCCACCATGATTCCCATGTATACAGTCCCCTTGCTCTTGACTATAAGCAAGACCAGTGAATACGATGGGATATCACTTCTAAAATTATACTACCTTATATGGCAAAAGGATTTTCCAGATGTAATCAGTTGATTTTGAGTTAGTCAAAAAGGATATTATTCTAGGTGGACCTAACTTAATAAGGTGAACTCTTAAAAGTGACTGAACCTTTTCTTGGAGATATTTAAATCATGGGAAATTCTCCTGCCAGCCTTGGAAAGGAACATGTAAGGAATAATGGATAGCATTTAGTAGGTGAGGATGGCTCCCTGTTGCCAATTAGCAAGAAAGCAAGAATCTCTGATTTATAGTTGAGGAACTGAATTCTGCCAATAACCAATGAATTTGAAATAGGACACTGACCCTCCAGTGAGACTATATCCCTGTCTGACACCTTGCTTTTAGTCCGGTGAGATGCTGAGCAGAGGATCCAGTTAAACTGTACCCAGATTCCTGGCCAGTGGAAGCTGTGACATAATTTTTGTTGTTTTAAGCCAAGTTTGCGGTAATTTGTTACACAGAAATATGTCCGATATATAGTTCGATTATGTCTGTTTCTAACTCAGCTTTCTAAATTGAAAACTATGATTATATTCCACTTTTATAAGTTTCTCTATAATTATTTGTTGTACAGGAGACATATATGTGAAGAAGTTGGAGGGAAAAACAACCAAAATGTTTGAATATAATATGATCTATTTCAAACCCTATTTATGATGAAACGCATTTTCTGAATGAGATTTCAATACAACACTGAAACTATGTTGTATTGAAATCTCATCTAGATGATTTGAGCTATTCAGTGAAGAATAGAAATCTTTGTATTCAAAGATTAATGTTGTTGTGAGGCTTGACTTATGCAACCAGCGCATGATAAAGGTCTTAGAGTAAGTAGGTCAGATAATGGCTTCCCCAAATAGCATCGAAGTATAGATTGTTAGAGCCTCATGGTATAGATTGTTAGAGCCTCAACTATCACCCCATCCAACTCTTTAACTTTGTAAAAAACAAACAATAATACCCCTTAAATAACCAAAACCATGTGCCTGTAATAAGTCAGCTACAGAGTATAGGTAAAGATTCAAGCCTTATGATTTACCACACAGAGCATGCTCTGCCACCTTCTATACCTTAATGAGAATGATTGGCCTAAATAGGCAGGGAGACCCAAGGGTTCCTAGGTGTGTTCAAAAAAGCAGATGGTGAAAATAATCTAAGATGATTTACAGTAACTGTTTTAAAGGCAGCAAAGGATTTCCTAGACTGAAACAGAAATTAATGATTTTAGAGATGTACAAGAAGATCACTTAGCTGTTTTTTGTTTGTTTGTTTGTTTAGTAACTATCAGGTTTGCAGCTGAAAACAATTTCTTTTTCACTAAGCAAAAAGAAAGTTGACTCGGGCTCTTAAAGAATAAAAACATTAAAAAGTAGTTTTCCATTCAGAAGCATCAAATAAAAAATGATGTTAGACTTGATAATATCAAGTGGTCAAGATAAGATACCTCAAAAAAAGAACACTGAAACAGGAGATTTGGAGGGAATAGAAGGAATTAGCACTTCAAAAAAGATGGATGATTTTAAAGTTAACATTTTCTTTCTACAAATGGAGTGAGAACAGAAGGCAGATGCTGTCTGATTATCTCAGATTCAGCTAAAGGAAGATGTCATTTGTTACTCCAATTTACAAGAACTGCATAAAATAATCATAACAGGAGCACATTTTCCTTGCCTGTGCCGTTAATCATCATTACATCTTTTTTTGATCACTCCAGAAAGAAAAGTTACAGATGTGAAGGGAATGGGGCGAACATAAAAAGGAGAACTATGCTCGAGATCGTGTTCTTTTCTGCAGATGCAGTGAAAGAAATGAAATTTTGTAATTTTTAAAATAAAATGTGATGCTATGTCTATCTTCTTGTTAGTCACATTCTAATAAAATAAATTTTAAAAAGAAGTAAATATCCATTTTTATTTAATTTTCTACTTTTTCTCAGAATAAAAATTTGAGAGAAATGTGGGACAACTCTTTTATTGCAGTTTTATTTTTAGACTCTTTACTAGAGGGGTGTATTAAATTTGGACTCTGATTCACTGTGATATTTTGGGCAATTATATTTACATTAACTCAGAGAGATTCAGAAACGCGTTTCCAATTGACTTGATAATGGAAAATCAGCTGGATATCAAGGGTATCTAAAGCTTATCTCATGTTCACTTAAAATGAAGATATGGATTTCCTATTAAAACACACTATTTTGAACTATTTTACATACAATTTTAAGCTTTAAAATGAATTTCAAAGGTTATTTTCAGGCTTTTTAAAGAAACCTAAGTGGAGGTTTTTATCTTTCACCAATTAGGAAACTCAAGTGACGCGAGTAACTGCATATAATGACATAGCTTCCACTACTCCGCTGTTTAGTCAAACTCTAATTAAGAACGTATGCACTGATCTTTACTTTTACAGCAATCCAAAAATACTATAAACCCACTTAAACTTTACCCCCATTTACCACTTAAGATTAGTGGCACACCTTACAAAGTTTCTCAGAGGAAGTAACCCTCCCTCAGACTCCCTTCAACCTGTGACTGAAGATGTAGCCAACCAGGCATGATTTCTAGATCCTGATGTTATCAAATAACATAAATGTTTATTATTTAATATAATTTATATATTAAGAGGTTCAATTCTCCTATTAACAGTGGAGAAGAAAGTTGATAGCATTTTCTATAGAACTCGAAGTAATCCATTACACTTTATTCTCAATAAAGTCAAGAATATCACTCTATTAATTTCATTTCTTATAGTTAAGAGTATTCTTATCTGAGAAGTGCCTACCAAGAAAAAGAATGAATATGTCCCTTCCCAGGAACACATGAACAGCATAGGGGTGTGTGGACTTCTGATTCTTCTAGCCTTGTGGTTTCAGGCTCTGAAGAATAGGAACATTAGCCAACCTTGTGTATAACTTTGACTTTGAAATTCCTGAAGCTTTTTTACATAAAGGACTATCTTTGCTTCCTCATGTGAGTTTGTGTTCTGTGTGCAAAGAGCTCCCACTCACATAGCATATAGTGTAAGTGGAGAACAGTGGAATTGTGAAAGCAAGAGGCTCTGGGTTCGCTATTGGTTATATTTAAAAGAATAGTGCTAATTTTGGAGTCAGAAACATCTGAGATTTTTGACTTCATGTACATTTCTTAACATGGTATTTTAAGCACGTCTACATACAAAAATATTGTCTGTTTTGTTTTTGCTATTCTCCACATTTATATTGCTATTTTGCAAATAATAAATATTTTTGATTAATGAATTATAAAATGATATGTGCACATGGTAAAAAAAAAATCACAGTTTAGAAGTGTACAAAGAAAAAGAGACCTTCCTTTTTTCCATTCTTCACTCTACTCTGTACCATTCTCCAAGGTAAGCACTTTAATAACTTTTCTAATTATTTCTTATTCTGTTTATCTCTGTAACTCCAAATAAGTTTTCTATTCCTCCATTTCTGAATTAATTTGCTTATGAATTATCTATTAACTTCCTTTTTAGATGATTGATTCACTGAAAATAGGCTTTCAAGTCATAATTAAGGATATGAAAACAGCATTATGCTTTACTTATTTTTACTTTTGTTTTTATACTCTATTTTGATATGGGGGAATTCAGTTTCCTCGGAATATGCCTGCCACATACCACATAAGGCTCTGACTTCCTTTGTAATTTGGTCAGCTTACTTTCTATTACTGCTGCATAATTACCTGCCTGAGAATTAGACCTTGGATACGATCTCTCCATTTCTTTCTTGGATACTATCTCTCTGTTCCTTTACTTTCTTTATGCTTGAGTATATAGATGGTTATTTTTAAGATACAGCTAGTTTTTGGAGATCACTTTTCTTCCTTCTGAACAATTCTAGATTTTCCAGATGTAATCAATCATCTCTTTATTCTCAATTGTATTTGAGAAAATTTGCAATTGTATTTCAAGACATATGGGACATTTTTACATTTATTTTGTTAGCCCTTAGAGATCTGTTTCAATGTGAATATTTGGGTTGTCTTTTCACTCTTGAAATATGCTAGATTTATTTTTCTTTTATTATCCCCATAGTATTTTTCTATGAATGGTCTCAAAATGTTTATTATTTCATTAGTAATCTTTCTCTAAATTATCTTTTTATGTATACTCATTAATGAGATGTTGAAAATTCTGTATTTACTCTCTATGACTTTTATTTTTCTATATCTTCCTCGCCATTTTTAATCCTATATATATCTTTAAATTTATCTTCCAAATTTTTTTTTATTTTGACATTTTTGACAATGATATTTTTAAGTTTAAAAGGATTTTTCTTATTAATAGCTTTTGACTTTTTCTTGAGTATATTAATTAATTTATTGTGCTTTTTAAATGTTCTCTCTTGTCTGCTGATGCTCACCATGCAAATCAAAATTTGTAAAACATGACTAACAGATTTGTAACATGTGAGGTAAACACTAAAATCAGACCTGCAATCTGAAATAATGTGGGCAGAGGGATGATGACTGACAAATAGATTAGAAAAATCTTCAAAATCTCACTGACTATGCTATACAATAGTGCCTTTTTTAATCTACACCTAAACAATTACTATCTCTCTATTTTGCCTGTTCTTACAAAATCTCTCTTGTCTTGGCATCAGTCACATATGTAGAAAGATGTCATATTTTCTAGTATTCTAATTCTGCCTCTAAAATTTTTCTATAAGTATTTTCCAACATTCCTAATTATATGAGTATGAAAATCTTGGGGTAGAAATAATTTAGTGCCAATAATTAACATAAATAAATTTTGCATAAGCTTTTTCCTTATTAATGCGATTTACATTTATTTCAGATCAAAGTAATTTTGAATGTTTTCTTATAAATAAAAATATAACAGACTTAAATATGAAATTAATTTCAGATTTCTCTTGAAAAATACATAGATTTATTTGTATGCAGTCTGTTAAAAGATGTATTCTATGCTTGAAAGTCAATTAAAACAGAAAGCAGAATGGTAATTCACACTAATTTACTGTGCATATCCCAGTGGTAATTAATTCAACTTTTTTGTAGAGATTCTAGAAACTAATTTACTATACTGTACTGTGAGCGGGTGTTCAAGGAAGAGCTTCAATATCCTCTCTCAACTACCCAATCCTTGGATATTCACCAATGATTAAATATAAATTTAAAGATTTGCTTTAGAAGATTATTACTTTATCTTAGAAGGATTGATTTGTGTAAATATTTACAATGTTCATTTGAAATTCTGAATGAGTTAGGGGCCTCTAACCAACTCCCTCCCCGCCTCAAAAATGAACATTAAATTACCACCAAAACATTTTCTAAGTTCCATATAGCAAAACATTGTAAAAAATCAAATTGATTATTTAAAAATAATGGATAAACCCCTTTCTATTTATTAGCTAAATTAGTATGTGCTAGCCTCACTAAATTCTTAAAATTCTGATAGTTTTAGAATCAAAAGAATCAAGGGAAATATAAAAATTATATAGTTCTTTTTATCTTTAGGTAGAAAAAATGATCACAAATAAAATTATCATATTACATTTTAAATAATTTTATGTAAGACTCTCTAAAGCTCTGAGAGCCTGTTTCAGTAGAGGTTATGTTTATTTTCTTTTCTGTATTGTTACAATACATACATACAAAATTTAAATTGTTCTTAACAACCATTAAAAGGACCCATAGTCCTCCAACCAATATAAATTAATATAATTATTTGGTCTTCCTTATAAAAACAATATAAAACAACCAAAAAGCAAGAATAGGTAGGTCTAATTTTTATGATTTTTTTTTTCAACCTGTTAAGCGTATTATGTCTATGGCAATATATAGGCCCTGTGGAATTTCCATGATGAGCACATTTCCTACAATTCAGGACCATACAAAGGTTGGGGGTGGCAAATGCATATATGAACTCACAATTATTCAAGGTAAAATAAAAAAATACATAATTAGTGTCCAAAGAGATGCAAAATGTTGTAGGGAGTTATTTACTATGTGGAAATTTAAAAAATAATGCCTTCATAAAAGATGTATATAAACACATTCTAGTTAAAGAAATAATAAGAACAAAGCCTTAAGTATGCCCATATAATACATTTATTTCATTATTAAATATGCTTTTGGCCCACAGAGAGAACTCTTAATAAAGAGTCCTAGGTTGATAATAGCAATAGGGTTCGAGCTCAGGTTTGAACCTTTATATATTATCAGACTCATTTCTACCAGATCTGTCCTAAAAACTAAAATGAAATCAGGTATATGCTTGGAAGCATAAGAAGTACTAGAATAAAATATTAAAAAATAAAGAATTTAAGGAGAAAAGCCAGGTTCAACAAGGATATAAATATTATAAATTATGACAATGTCTGTGAAATGGCTGGGACATGCTAGGAGAGATAAATTAGAAGGGTATGGAAACTGGTAGAAGTGAGGTCCATCAAATGAACTTGTGGAAATTACCTCTAATCGATAGCTCTGACTCTTGGGATGGCCATGATTTTACTTTCCCAGTTGTGTGGTGTTTTTTTTTTTTTCTTTCCCCTCTTTAATCTCTCCCACCCCCCCACTTCCACCCCTGACCCTTGGATGTTGCCATTTCCCTTTAAAAGCTGGATCTCTGAAGGTGTGGCATCCCCTCCCACACCCTTGCAGCATGCACCAGACCCTGGAGCACCTGGAATATGGTCCATGGCTTCATCTGGGGCAAAGTAGATGTGCTAACCACTACACTATGGAGTCACCCCAGTTATGTGGTGTTTTTGCTCCCTGTCATGTACTTGCCATCCAATATCTAATGGGGGAAAAATTTTTATCCACAAAGTATTTTCATTTTTGTGTTTTGTGGCAAGTTATATATATGACATAATACATACTTTGAATATGTAAAGTGCTCTCTTCATTTTTCTGAATTCAGGATACTTTGTATGACACATGATATAATACAAATAAACCATTTTGTAAACTCTGAAAGTTTATATAACTGAAATTTTTGTTTTCATCAGATGAAAGAAGTAAAAACTGAGAGGAGTTAGGGCATGGCTGTAGTCAAAATAGTGAATATTTTTCTCTGGCCCACAAAGCACAGAGTCAGTATTCTACTACAGCAGTAGTACCCACACAGGAGAATGGGTAAGCAGTATAACCTTAATTCCTTACACACAGCACAGGAACACAAATGTAGCAGACAACAACATTTGTTACTGGAGAAAGTCTGAGTTTATTTTTCTTTTATTCTAAGACAGTCAAGATGAGACATAGGTGACACCATAATCATAATTGTGAATTTTGAGAGAAAAAGAACACGTTGAAAAGAAGACCTGTTGTGTATATTATTCAGTCCTCATGGCAACCAAGAGAGACTATTTTGAATAGAAACAGGTGTTTCAATTATCTATAAATCAACAAGAACAAACAGGTATTGGGGTAGGTATTTTAACAATTGCTTTTCGTCAGACACAAGGGTTGACATGTAACACAACAACTGTATTTCTTTCTCTTTGCACTTCCCCACTTCTGAAAAATAGACAAAGAAATTAATAGGATTTTAAAAAGTAACCATTAGGAATGCAGAATGTAGGAAAAAGTAATATCGAAATATTTACTCAAGCTACAATATCCATTGGTTGACATTCAGTTGACAAAAATTGACGTCAAGAAACGTGGACTGGCAAAGATTGCTAGCTGCCTACCAACAAGCCAAGCTGTTGTTTTCATAGAGTATAATTGTTTCTGTAAAGAAAGTTTAGATTTCTGTCAGGCCAACCTCCAAATTCTAAATGTTTCATTACTACACTTTAACCCCACAATTTTTTTTAAAATAAACACATTATTTAACCAGTGAATTTTTTTTCCTTTTTAAAATCTTCATTAAAATATTCAAATGGAAGATTAGGGAGATATAATTTGCTACTGAAAATGCTGGTTTACAACTTGTCAGTTGCTAATGTTCTTCTTTCCATTCTTTACAGTCCAACTGCTGTTTGAACTGCTCATGAAATCTTTTGTAACTGAATTCAAGTAGACATTCCCCCAGTGAAATCCTCCAGATTTATCTGTTAAATAAATATACATTTATTTATGTTTGTAGTCAAGATTTTTGTGTGTGTGTGTGAAATGTAAAGAGGAAAAACAGTGAATTCACTGTGTTTGATAGTCAACAAGAAGACCAGTTTAGTTAAAATGAGTTTTGCATATTGAGTCACTGGAGATAAAATTTAAAATTCAAATGGACATATTGTATATAGACTTTAACTTATTACTAATAAAAGAATTGCAGAATATTCAGTATGGGAATAATGTGATGGGTTCAGGTTATTAATTTATTAATATATAGGAAACAAGTTGAAATGAAAAAAGAATTTTTTTTTATTTGTTAGTTTTTCTTTACATTATCTTATATCTCCTTTATGTCACCAGAAGACATAGGATCTGATGGTATGGTGGGTTCAGAGTAGATATTTTTAGTCAATATTTATTAAATTAGAAAGAATTATATTGTTAAATCAAATACTTTTAAGAAGTGATTTTTCTGATCATGTGTGAAACCATCTGATTTTCTCTGTAAAGATCCTATAGGAATCACATAGGTGGATGCACACAAAAACAATACAGACTATCATATATTGAACTGATAAATTGAAGGTTTTCATTGAGGATTTGTATACTTGCTACATTAACCTTTGTATTCAAACAGATCTCTTTTTATAATACACAGTTAAATTGTCTAATAACACTAACAGGATCAATATAATGGGTGAAATTTGGGTTAATTTGAACATGAAATGGCTTGCTTCCTATGGTTAGGATTAAATTAAGGCATCTATTTCAAGTGGTGATTAAATCAGCAGAAATAATCACCTGTAAACAAAGTTTAAAAATGCATATGCACACGGACATCAAATGTGATCCCTTAAGAATATTTATTGCTTTCTAACATGAGTAGAGATATGCATACTTCAGTCTGTCACAAAACCAGTACTTTTCGATAAGAGTGTTCTACCAGGAAATAATTTTATTTATAGCTGAATTCCTGTTGTTATTTGTGTGTTATACTTGACAGATGAGTGGTTACCAGGAGTTTAGGGAGTATCATGGATTGAAAAATGAACATGGAGGATATTTTAGGGCAATAAAACTATAATTTTTGAAACTGTAATATGGACACATAACATTAAGTATTTTTCAAAATTCATAGCTGAAAGAATAAACTCTAATGTGTGAAAAAGATGGCAGTCAGGGGATTTAGAATGAAGGTAGACTTTGCAAAAGAATCCAACTGTATTACAAATGTACAAAATAATCTTACATAAGGGGGTGAGAAGTAAAGGTGCTGAGCCAAGTAACTTTGGAAAAGAATGGATATTGTGTCAAACAAAAGGCAAAAGAAAATGCACATAAGTGCTATCCTCGATAAAATTGTTTCCCATGGGATATGGAATAACAATTGTGACACTTATGTCCATGTTTACTGGAATTGAACAATTAAGAAAATGGATGATAGGAATTGAGAGCAGTATTTATCCCTGTTGAAGTAGGAGGTTATAAATAAGGAAAGGAGCTTAGAATTACCCAAGTAGTACTTGGTTAGAGTTGGAGACATCAATATGAATTTATGTTGAGCTTAACATAAAAAAAGATAATATAGGAACATATATAAATATTCATAGTTATGTGCATATATTCTGATAAGTTTATACACTATATCCCTTTGCTCTGTCTGTTGACAGGGACTAGAAACAACAACACCTAGGAGCAAGCAGTGACTATACCTAACACCTAGATCTTGGTTTTGAAAGCTCCGTTCACCAGAAAAAGAAACAGGGGCTTTTTTAAGAAAGTGATTGTTTAGGGCTGGGATAAGGAATATGAGCTTTCACCACCTTTCAGTTCCAGAAAGGAAGGAACTGCTGCAACAAACAAACCGAACCAAACCAAACCAAAAAAAAAAACCAAAATAACCAAAATATGTCCAAAGAACACAGGATCCAACTGAAAGATACTCCAATGACTGAAACAGGAACAATTTGAGCAACAAAATAAAGTAGTATTAGATTATAATCCAAAGTATACAATAAATATTCATGTGCCCATACTCACATAAAATAATTGAACATATAAATAAATTGGAGATATACACACACACAAAAATGTACACAAATAATTTATGTAGCCACCCCTCTATGGAGTTGAGTATTGCTCTCTAGAGTGTAAATGTGGCCTATACTAGGTGATTTCTTTCCAATGAATACAGTATGAAAAGGAGGAAATTAGAGTAACTTTATAGTGGAGAAATCTGACAAACACTGCATCATCCAGGTGATCAAGGATCATATCAATAGTGTAAGGCATACTAATAACATCTGATAACAACAGTGTGATGAAAATGTCACTTTACCTCTATTGTGTACCCAAACCGCATAACCTCAGCCCACTCATGGTAAAATGTCACAAATCCCAGTGGAGAGAGATTTTACAAAATATCTGATCTATACTCTTTAAAATTATCAGGGTCATCACAACTAAGGAAAGTTGGGGACATAGTCATAGCAAAGAGCTTAAGTAGACATGACAACTAAGTGGGATGTAGTATTCTACATGGGAACTTGGAACAAAAAGAGAGAGCATTAAGTAAAATCCAAAGAAATTTGAATAAAATATGAACTTAGTTAATAATAACGTTTTACTATTGATTCATTAATTGTGACAAATATTTCATACAAATATAAGATTTTAAGAATAGGACTAATTGGCTATGGGTTGTATAGGACCAAACTGTAACCTCTTTACAACTTTTCTGTGAACCTAAAATTATTCTGAAATTAAAAGTTTATTTTTTAAATATATTCACCTTCACTCATACACATAAAAAGTTTTGCAGCCCATTTAAGCCTAGAAATCACTGAATTAAACCAGAGGAAATTGTGGTGCCTTTCTCAAATAATTGCTTTAAAGATAAAATAATGTGTCATATTAACTATTCTTATTCATAATGATAGTCTCAGTAACTAGAACAATTATTTGTTGATCAATGAAATAAGCAATTACAATGCTCTCTATTTCTCCTTTTTTTACACATACCACATACATACACACAAGTCCACTAGATCTTTATTATTCACTGAGTTTATAATAACAATAAATCAAAGGCTAGCTGTGTCAGGCAAAGAAAAAGAGGCTTCAAAATGATGGAATGGATCCTTCTGAGAACTTGAGGTTCCAGATTGGAATTCAGAAGGTAAAGTATGGGAATGTATGTTCGATTGTCTGGGTAATATATTCTGTGTTTAGAGACTGATAAAACTTAATAAATGTTAGTATTTGGTGTTTATGCATGTTTTATTCAATTGAATTTTATTTGACATATCTAGTGCTTGCTTTAAAGAATATATGAACTTAAAATATTCTTTAAATCTGTTTATTAAATACCCACCATGGATTGGACTAAATTATGAAAGTTTATGAAAAATATACATATATACATATTCATATTTTCAGAAGCTTTTAGAGTATGAATATATAATATATACACACATATCATTCATACATACACTCTACACATATATAGCCTTGCTTTAGAATTCAAAATTTAATGGGTGAGACAGGGTGCATAAAAGCAAAAATATTATAAAGAGAGAAAAGGGGGCTCAACTAATCCAGAGCTCATCACAAGAAAAATGTATCTAACTTATTCAGAAATATGTTACAGCAATGAGGTCAAGAGGTAGACATGATCCAAAATGGAGGATTTGCATCTTAAAGGTGAACATCTAAGGGGAAAGAGGGTTAGGCAAGAAAGTTGTTGGAGTTCTGAATGACCTGCTATTGCTTAACAGGTAACAAATATGACTATTTAAGGAAGGAATTAAAATAAGGGAAAGTAGATATAGTCATTTGGGGGTTTAATGTGTTTAAGCAATTAGGGGCCTGGGAGTGAGAGACCAGATGAACAGAAGGTGGTAGTCAGTTATCATTATATTGGAGATTAAAGTTTTGGATATGAGACTGTTTTGAAGGCAACAAGCTCCTGGATATATTTCTGTCATTTATGTTTGACTAGAAAGGACAGTATGGTTGAAGTCAAATTGATGCGCAGGATTCTATGACACCCAAGATGAAAAACGTGTTTGTACATACTTTTTTACCTGGAACAACCTGGTTTATAATTATGTCTTGACATAATTATCAATATTATTTCTTTCACTCTCAAATTTTACTAATTTGAATATACCTCACATGATCATTCTAATTTTAAGCCCATAGCCAAACTCCAATGAGCAGAAATTATTTAGCATAAAGGATAAAGGAAAGAAGTAGAGAAGAATTATAAATTGATGTTTTATAAAAAAGTAGAAATGGAGAGCTGAACAGGACTTTTGCATCAGAAAGAAACAGTAACGGTTTGAGAGCCATCCAAACTTATTTCCTATTTTTCCTTGCCAGAGCTGGTTTTACACATCTGGCTTATGCTGTGATCTTAGTGCATGCCCTATACTTCATCATGAACTTTATTTATACTATGCCCCTAACTGAAATATTTTTTTTCTCTTCCCCTTCTTCAAAAGAATTCCTTCAACTGTCCAAAGCCTAGTTAAAAATGACCTCAATAAAATACCTTTAGGTAATAGGAATAAGTAGTAATCTAAACTATGGTTTAAGAAGCCTGCAGAATTTGATTTGTGTTGAGTTTGTCTTGCAGAATATACACCAGGTTCTGGTAAACTCCCAAGAAGTTCATAGTCCCCAATGATTGTTGAAAACTTCAAAAGCCATGTGATGAGATATATTTGATGTGAATGCTTAGTCTTAAATGTAAATATCAGTTTAGCTTAGTATTGGGATATATTGAATTATTCATGCATACTGAACTTTTATCCTTTAATCAAAGGATAGAGATTAAACATGCTATATTTGGGTCGATAGGTAAATTTATGTGGAAAACCATTAGGCTTATAAACTTCATTGTGAACGCGGCTTCACACAGAAATACTTATGTTTAGGTTAATTCCTGTTTACTGAGAAGTTTTTCATTAAGACACAATAAGGTTTAAGAAATAAAGATATTGGATGGTGGTTGTCGATGTGGTGGATTTTTTTTTGTGGGGAGTGGTTGCGGGCAAACCCACTCTCTTTGCTACTGAACTTTACTCTCTTACCCTTTAAAGTCTTTATCTTTTTTTCAATTTTTATTTTTTAATATCACACAATTGGGAGTTAATTGCCTACAGTCAGTGAGGCTCAGGAAAGAGAACCTGCCAATGAACTATGCTGGTTGTCAAAACTTAACGTTATATGTGCATTTGAGGGAAAAAAGGTAACACTGTATTTCAGTACTAAAAATCCCTTAACAAACATTATAAGCAGAAATAATTTTCAAAATTTATATCAACTATCTTCAAATATGGAATAATCTATACAATAATGTAAATTCACTGTTATTTCTTTGAAAAGAAAATTAAAGAGCATTAATATTGCATGAACCATTCTCTTAGAAAGTCATCATCATTTTTTAATTGATTCTTGGATGATTTCTGTGAGGGAAATAATTTCACTTGTTTTTATTGGAAACATTTACTTTTAACAAAAGTTGAAAGTAAATATATAAGCTTCTTCTAAGAAGTTAAAATATATTGCTGGACTAAATTATATTGAGATATTATCCTTTAATAATAATGATCTCCACTTAGCCTATAATTCTATTTTATTATCTTTTAGGTTATACATCAATTGAAATCCAAATATTATGTGTATTCATTTTTCAATAGAACCATTTAAATTATACAAATGAGAGGAGTGCTGGATAATTTTGAAGTGAACCAAGCTTGGTGTTTAGAATTTGTCAGACACTATTTTCTTTCATAACTAGATATTTCCAGTACTTCTGAAACTTTAAATAAAATTAAATGGAAATAATCTTCCTAAAGCTTTTATTACATCTTGTATATATATATATAATGTAATATAAAATTCAAATATTATAACGGTTGAATAAATTGTAACATCAACTAACATCTATCATCTAATCTGCTTTATCTTTTCACCTCTATGAATACATGATATAATATGGTTTTTTTGCCTGTGTTCCTTTTGAACCACACACATGGTTCAGAAACCACTGATTTAATTACTGTCATCCTTATATACATATATATATATATTTTTTTGTCTCCAAATTCATTCTGTTTAAGAATTGTTTGACTTTAGCTTTCATTACTATTCACAACTTTTTCCTAATGACCCATAAGGTTTATAAACATTGTTTGTTCATATATTGTAGACTTTGGGCAAATTGTTAGTAATGCCAAATTTTAAATTTAATGTTGATAATCTTGACATTTCAATAGTCTAGCTCTGGGATGGAAATTGGGGAGGCTAATTCCATTTTTATCCCCAGAGAAACCATTGTAAGATGTACATCTAGCAAAAGAAGCAATACATATTTTGGAGAAGGGAAGTCAAGTTTAAAAAACAGGGGCTTCTTTTAAAGGGCTAGTAGCATGGCTTCCTATTCACATGTGATATCTGCTGTGAAATTACATCAGACAATTTTATATTGTTAATTGTATTCTTTAACTACTTTAAAAAATATTTAAATAAAAAAGATGTTGCTCATTATCTTGCCCTCTAGAGTTATAATTAGATATTTGATGTACCTTATTTGAATTTAAATCAGTAGTCTTTAAACATTACCTCAGAGTGATGACAGACATTGTGAAATACCATTATTTACTTCTAGTGACTTAAATCACTTTAGAACATACTCAATAATAATGAATAGCTGTGTAAATTTAAATGACAAAATAATACAGGTAAGTAGTTAAGAGCATATGTTAGACATTTCAGTCAGCTAAACTTGAGAGTCTCATTTCAGTCATGTACTTGTTTGTTGTTGGCCAAGTTTTCTACATCATTTAAAATGGGAAAATAATTGTGTTCTAAAGGTTTTTTTTTTTTTAAATGATTACATCGAGTGATGGATAATAATCACTTAGCTGAATGTTGATACATGTTTAACACTCAGAGGTAATTCATTATCACCTTTATTATTCTTATTTTATTACTATTACTACTATGAATTCTATTATCTGTATCATTTGTGGATCTGTTCCTATTGAGATTTTTCTAGTTAACATTCATATTTTTCCATGCTTCTTTACATGCCAGGTGGGTAATTTTTGATTGAATATCAGACATTGTACATTTTATGTTATTTGGTCTGAGAGTTTTTTGTTCTCTTAAATGTTTTTGGATTTTTTACTAGGATTCGGTTAAGTTAACTTGAAAACAGATTGATGCTTTTGATGCTTGCTTTAAGCTTTGCTGAATCACTTTTAATCTATGGTTAATTTGTCCTCACTACTGAAGACTCTACTTGATATCCCATGTATTAGAACTTTTCACTCTGGTTGTTCTGTACATGAATATTCACAGCTCTACGTTATCTCTGGTAATTGTTCTACCTGTTTCTTTCTAATAGTGTTTCTCTGGTCATGACAAGATTCCTCATGAATACTCAATCAATACTCAGATGAAAATATGAGGAAAATTCTCTGCAGATTTTGAGAACTCTCTCTCTCTCTCTCTGTGACTTTCTTCTCTCTGGCATTCTGCCTCTTGCATTCTAGCTACATTGGTCTTCCTAAATTCTGTACTGTTTCCTCAACTCAGGGAGACCAACAGGCTCTGCTTGCACATCCTGTCTCTGCATTTCAACTTGGAAATTTTCTCCAGTTAACTGAGCTGGGACATAAGGGATCACCTTATTTGTTTCCCTTCTCTCAAGAATTACTATCCTTAGATGCCTGTTGTCCAAGGGGAAATGCTTTCATATACTTTATACATTTTTTGTTTATTGAAAGTGGGAAGCAAATCCATCTCAGTTATTCATTCATGCCTAAAATCTTTTCCACATAAGGATCTCTTAAAAATATTTTATCATCTTTGATATAGCAGTTAGATTTTTAAACATTTTTTCCTCATAATCTCATTTCCTATAAGTCTGTATTTTTGTTAAAGATTTTACACCTGACAATATGTCATGTAATTTTTATTTTAATTCTATTTTATTAATTCCAAATTTTATCTTTATTAGTTTGTTCTTCAAGAGAAGATATTTATGTTGTTTTTCCTCTTAGTTTCTGGAATTGAATGCTTCTTTCATTATTATTTCTATCATGCTTTTTGAAAAAAATACATTCAAATTTTCATCTTTCTGGACTTTAGAGGAATAACTTCATTGCCCTCTTTCATTTATTTTACTCAATCTGCTAATTTAATTCTCATTTAAGTCTCATGGCACTCTAATTAAAACTCTCCATTTCCAGTTTTCTTCTCTGCTTACTGAGACACTCCATATTATATCCTCTTTTTGTGGCTTGAAAATTTAGCTGTTTCTGGGTATAGCTGCCTATCGGTAGAACAATATTCATTTCAGGTTTTCTGTGTCTTTAAGTGGCATGAGCTCAGGGTCACCAGGTATGTATAAACATTACGATGTTCAAGTATAGCTCAGTATTTGTCTCTTATGGAGAATGATTTTATTTCTCCTAAATTATGAGAGGACAAATATAATTTACCAGAAAGAATATTTTTTTTTCCTTAAAATCACACAATATAGTCTATATGAGAGATTCTTTGAGACATATTATAACTTTGTACCTATTCTTCAAAAAATTGAAACTCCGGCCAGATTATAGTAAAAGCTGACTTCTATTCTGAGATTAAATTCAGTTTTTAAAGGCCCACACATTACCTTTTGAGTCATCCAGGATCCAAATATTTACGACTGAGTCCCCAAATATGATTTTTCTATTTCTTCCCCTTGATAGTAATGGAGACGGTTTTCAATTCTTCATAACATGTTCTTCTCTTCATTTTAATGAGGCTTAGTAAAAAAAAAAAAAAAAAATTCAGGTAGTCAATAGTGACGTTGATCCAGAAATTTCATAATTGTTTTAAATCCCTGCAGTGAGTGGTATGTCCTAAATAGAACTCCATTCAAAACCAAGATACGTTCTCTCAGTTGCCAGGGGTATCACTTGCTGATGGTTTATAGCCAAGTCCCACTCCAGGAATTTCCCTCTGAAAGGGAACTGTTTTGCCCAAGTTTATGACCTCTTCTAATGCTTGATGCTATAGTGCAGCCTCTACCTTGATTCATGCCAGCTCTGAAAGACCGTGTGAGGCCCAGAGTTTCCCCTTGCATCCACTGAGGCTTTGTAGGCAAAACTTAATTTCAGTTCAATTTCTGCACAATCCTGCTTTCTCCACTCCCTCATGGATGTTGCAAACTTTGTTACAAGTTTTGCGTGCAAAACTCCACTTCACTGTCTGTTTCCTTTAGATCCTACCCTATGACAAAATATTTAACTAATTTTTATATCAAATATATCAGGCTTAATTTTCTGACTTACAGTCCTTATGTATACATGTTTATCAGTATGTTCACCCACTCCCCTACCTTTGCTCCAATGTTTAAAAAGTGTGGTATCCTATTTATTTAATTTTTTCAGTGACCTGAGCTTTATTTCTGATCTTTCTTTTCCCCAAGGAATTCAATAGATTAATCATCCCTTCTCAATTTTTCTAACCTTGCATATTCCTTTCATCTTAAAAATACTCTTCTATCCTTTATTACCTTGTCACCCTCTCATTTAATACCCTCAAAAACTTTTGCAAAAAGTAGTTTATTTTCTCTCCCTGCAATCTAATTTCCACACCCACCTATGTTGAAAATGCCCAGTCTAGGAAAGTAACAAGTAATTTTTTGCTAAAACAAATAGTAACCGAAGTGTTCTACTATAGACGATTGGATAAAGAAGCTGTGGTACACAAATACAATGGAATATTACTCAGCCATAAGAAGAAATGAAATACTACCATTTGTGACATGAACGGACCTTGAGATATTCATGCTAATAAGCAAAATAAGCCAGACAGAAAAAGATGAAAATCAAAAAATGAACAGGACAAGCAAACAGAGACTCATGGACATGGACAATAGACTAGTGGTTACCAGAGAAGAGGTGGGGAGGTAAACAGAGTAAAAAGGGTCAAATGTGTGGTGATAGAAAGAAATCAAACTATGAGAGGTGAACACACATGCAAATATATATATGCCTTACTGTTAAAATGTACAGCTGAAACTTATTGGATTTCATTAACCAATCAATGTCACCATAAAAAATAAATTAATTCATTAAAAAAATAAAATATGAAAAACAAACAAATAAAAAACAAATAGATAATTTAAAGCAGTTTGATTGATTCCTCTGCAACAGCAATAGTTCTCAATTCCCTTCACTGTATAGCTCTTTTCTCCCTTGATTTCTATGAAAACTTTTCTACTGAACAATTTTTTTACATATTCTTAAGTCTTTTAGAAATAAAAAAAACTTTTTATTCCATAAATACTGGCATTTCTCAAAGTTTGACCAATGTTGCTCTTCCTTTCTCATTCTATGCAATCATATAACTGACTGTAGCTTATATGCTGATGACACTCAAATCTATACCATTTGTCTAAATCTCACACCTGGGTTCCAGATTCAAATATCCAATTAAAATTTACCAACTCCAAATTGATGTTCATGGACATCTCATAATTAACATACCAAAAAAAAAAAAAAAAAAAAAACAGTTTCATCATTCTCCCTCCCAGACATAAACATTTTCTTTAATTGCCTGCTGCAGTAAATGACACCAGCATTTTATACAGTTACTCATACAGCATCATTATAAAATATCATCCCTTCTTTCTTTTCTAATCAATCATCAATGCACATCAACAACTCAATTAACTATCAAGTCTCCCTTAGCTCCATTTCTTGCCATACTATTTAAAATTATGCCCCTGAGATTTTTCTCTTGGATTACTGCAACTATGTTCAAATTGCTCTCTATTCCCACATCCCTTCCAACACTCTAGCACATTCTCAGTACTACTATCAAGTGACTTATTTCCTAATACTCAAAATTATTCCTATGAGTAAAATCTCTTCTGTCACATCATTTCATACGGAATAAGTATAAATTCTTTAGCAGGGTATATAATGCCATCAATGGTCTGATCTTTTAAAACTTCTAATCTCACTTTATGATATGCTCCCTGCCCTCCAGTTAAAAGAAAATACAAAAATGAAAGCAAACAAAAACTTATAGCCATTAGACTTCACTTTATATGCCATATCTATACCTTTTTATAAAATGTGATAAAAACACTTAACATGAGATCTACCCTATTTATTAGTATAGAGCTCTGGCTAAGATTTTCATTATTATGTTGAATAGAAGTGGTGAGAGTGGACATCCTTGCCTTGTTTTGAACTTAAGAGCTTTCAGTTTAATATTGTTGACTATGATATTAGCTGTGGGCTTTTCATATATGGACTTTATTGTATTGCAACAGATTTCTTCTATACCTAGTTTGTTGAGAGGTTTTTATCATGAAAAGATATTGCATTTTATAAAATGCTTTTCTGCATCTATTGAGATGATTATGTCATTTTTATTCATTTTGTTAATGTAATATATCACATTAATTTATTCATGTATGTTAACTTTATTTTTGAATTTGTACATTGTAAGCAAGGCTGGGTGAAACAATGGAGCATAGGATGGGGCCTTGGAACTTAGGCTAATGTGTGGACCTTTTCCCATACCCTCCCTGTCTTCCTAGGAGGGGTTCTCACCTGCCTATTCCCTCACTTCCTGGTGTCTCAGGCCCATCCAGCTTCCTAGTCCCTAAGCCCTAGCCAAGACTGACTCTTTTGGCTTTCATCCTGAGCTCCAGCTCTGGGAGGGCTGAAGTTGGGTTCATACACCCCACAGAGTCTAGGGGAGGGGCATGATGGCAGTCCTGTCTTAGTTTGGTAGTGTCTTGCCCATGTACCTAGGTACCAGCACAAAAGTTGCAATATCCTTCAGGGTCAGCCATCTATAGTTTGTTCCCACATCAGGACTTGCAAATCATATTGCTAATCTTGACTGAAATATATGCTAATTATTAAAACTATTTTCCTCAGAAGAAGCTGAGGCTTAGGGAGATTCATTAATTTTACCAGGATCACATAGATGTTAAATAGGGGTATCAGAAATGGAAACAAGGTAGTCTGATTAAGAACATACACTCCTAAACATTGCAGCATATTTCATTCCTTGTGATTAAACTGGAAATGATGATGATGATGATGATGCTATCACTACCTCTGATAAAAATAGTGATGATGGTAATACATGCAATGCTTACCAAGTTTGAGGCATTGATTTGAAAGCATTACTTAAGCTACCTTATTTAATTCTTATATCAGCCATAATAGGGAGGTGCAATTATTATCATCTCTATTTTCATAGATGAGAAAACTGAAGCAGGAAGTTAAATAAATTGTCCATATTATACTTAGCAAGTATAAGAATAAAGATTTGAATATAGTCAGGCTCTGAAGTATATTTTAAATCATTTAAGAATACAAACATACACTGACAGTTAAGAATTTCTTTCTGTAGCTATATGGCTTACATACACTATAAATAAAAATATTTTTTATGCATTCTTATTATTTAATTAAACAGGAAAAATATTTGATATCTATTATCTTCAGTTTCGTTGCTATCTGTAGTCTTAAAGTCACAAATTGACTATCGGTAGAGTGGATGGTCATGTAGATATTTATAGTAGCAGATTGGCAAGTGAGGCACTGCTTGTAATACTGAGTATCTGTGTATATTTTTGAAGGACTTCACTATCCTCCTTCCTCCTCATATTAAATATTTTTAAATTAACTTTGCAGTTACCCCATTACCTGATGGGGTAGCCCAATTATAAAAATAGGTTTCGTTATTTTGGGCTTCTGTTAAGGGTATAGAAATAAAGAGAATGGAAGGATTGTAGTGTTCCTATTTGTTATAGTGTGGTAAGTTCCTAATTAAACTTATTTTAGCATTGAAAACCATGACTCGACCTTATTTTATTGAGGAGAAAGGTAGGGGGAAAAAAGTACTTTATAACTGTCACCCTTAAGTAACAATTACATGTGAATGTGCTTGGTGCATCATGAATATCCAAAATAGTTTCTCAATCTTTCACTACCTCAATTCTAGCTAGTGTCAGGTTTGCAAAGAATTTTAAATTCCACCACTCCTGGGTAGAACTAGAATTGAAATTACACAATATTAGCCCTGGAAAGGAGATTTCAGATTACTAATTTAAAAATCTATCATTTACAGGTTAAGACTTGTATATAAAAGGAAGAATATCTGTATTAACTTGATACCATATGCCAGTGGTAGAAACAAAAGTTAGAAATTTACATTTCCAATCCCAAAAGCTGTAAATCATAATGTGGACCTCACAGGATACTAAATATTTTCTATTTAAGTCTTAAAGCATCCAGATACACAAATGCCCTCTGTATATTCTAGATTAAGAATACCTATATAGGCAGTTTATTTTGCTTTTTGACATGAATTAAATGGCATAAAAAGGAATCTTTTCTTCTATTTTCTAACAATTTTGAACATTTTACTTTTATTTTGTCCACTGAGCATCCTACTTGTCACAATAAATATTTTTAAAAGGAAAACAATAGACATAAAAGGCAAAAAAAAGCCAATAACATGAAATATTATATAACAAGCTAATTTTTGGGAGAAAGAAGAATTAAATTATTAAAGAATTAAATTTATTGTATAAGTTTTGGGAAATCTAAGATGAATAAAGAAATACAAGGTAGTACCCAGTATATGGGAGATTTCTCTTCTAACTACTCAAATGATTACTTTCTTCTAATAATAAGATAGTTGTCTCCCATTAGTTTTAGGTGGAAATTACTTCATCCTTTTGTGCCAGGAGTAAACATATGATCTAGTCCTTGACAATCACTGAACAATTCTCCCATAGACAAAGAGATTAGTTCAAGTTCAGACACATGGCCTAAATTGAATTAATGTATCTCAACTGTTTTTCTTGAGGTTGCAAGGAAAGAATTGCTTTCTATTTATTGAGGTTATTCACTTTAGGGACAAGTCTACAGTTCTAGCTATCATAAATTCTACCACCACTTAATTTTTTTTCTCCTTTAAAAATAAAATTCAAAGGCAAAAACATAATTTAGCAAACTAAATCCTGCATTTATTGTGCCATGTACTATATATGTGGAATGCTTAAGAGGATAAAGAATATGAATGAATAAGTGAAAATATATGCTTTTTTATAAAATGGGATTCTAGAAAAAGTAGTATTTTGTTATGGATTGAATACTTGTCTCTCTCAAATTTGTAGGTTGAAGCCGTAATCTCCAATGTAATAATATTTGGAGATAGGATTTTTGGGAGGACTTTTACTATATGAAGACACAGCAAAAGTGGCCAAGCAAAAGTGGCTATCTGTGAGCAAGACAGAAAGCTCTTACCAAAGTCTGACTGTGCACCCTGATCTTAGACATCCGGCTTACAGAATTGTTAGAAAATAAATCTCTGTTGTTTAAGCCACCCAGTCTATGGTAATTCATCATGGTATCCTGAAGTGACTAATACACATTTCAAAAACATTTTTTTACTTCAGTCAAGGAGTCTATGATAAATTGAAAATTCATTAAGAAGGACTTTTCTGAATCTGTGAGATAAGCTTGAGGAATAGTACACTGTAAGGTGTCATATTTTATTTTTTGAGGGTTTTTCAGGTCAGTTATACAAGTGAATATAAGCTTGTTATCTAAATGTAACTCTTTCTTGTATTATAAAAAATAATCAATATATACACATAAAAATTTCCTTGTTGGTAATCATCTTAAAAGATTACTTTGCATTATACTCTTATGTTTTAATAATATATGTGATATGTGTTTAATATGTTATATATTCTAGTATATGTATATTTGCGGCAGAGGTGGAGAGAGAGAGACAGAGAGAGGAGAGATATTTTGATATCAGTGTTTTAAACACTTCCAGCTCTCTACTTACAATCTGATTGATGAAACAGATCTATTCTTTCATTTCCTTTCTTGTCTTCTCTGATCATTCATCTACTTGAGTAAGTTTACATATTCTTAAAAAAAAAAATACTTTATTATACCATTTTAACTTCACTCTATTGCTTAGGTATATGAGTTTATTATTATTAACTTCAAACACTCTGTTGCTTAGATATATGAGTAAATTTGCACTTTAAAATGAGACAGTATTGAGAATTTTCTAAATAGTTTTTACAACTATAGGTAGATAAAATGTTATCAGTAGATATGAAGTATCTAGAAGATTTACCTCCAGTTATGGAGAAACTCATTTGTGATTTGAACAGATCTGCCCTGCCTATAAGAACATATTATCCAACAAGAATCTCATTCACATACATATCTGCCTCTGTGGTCTCATCCTCTGTCAAAACATTTAATGGAGTTCTGGAACATAAACCATAACTGTTTTTCTCATGGCCAGGTCTTCTTTATCAAGTATACTTGACTAATGATTCTTCATCATATCATATCTTTAGAAGATGATGAATAAAACCTTTTAAAACTAATGCCTTGAATTAAGAGTTGCCTAATTTAGAAATTAATACAAGATGCACAGTTAATATTGTAATGTTAGGGACAGACTAATACTTAAAAAAATTATTCTTATTTATCTGAAATTCAAATTTAATTGTATATCCTGTATTTTATCTGCAATTTTAAAAATATTATATATATATATATATATAATATATATATACGCATACACCTCAGGTAAAATGTAACTTTTAAATCAAATTTCAAGTAGTTAATGATTTTTACATTTTGATAATTTACATTAATCTTGAATTTATCATTGAGATTATTTCTCTTAAATAACTTTTTTTTTAACAAAGTTAACCAAAGTTGGGGCATTAGTTATTGAGACAGTAGTATTTAAGATCATGTCCTGTGGCGTATGTCATCAGCTAAGCTCAGATAAATTTTTTTTTAAATATTGAGACAGTTACTTGCAAATATATGTATCTGATCTTTACTATCTTCTGCAATCAGTGTCAATAGATTATGATTAAATTACAATATGTGATTCAATGACTCATCTATTTAAAAACTATTTTGCTAAAGAAATCTGCAGAATAGAATTTCACAAATATGCATATATATGCTTTTTTAAAAAGTTTATACTTCTGACAAATAATTTGTAATGAGGTTAATGTAAATTATTTATTAAAAGCTATCTAAAACAATTAGAATTAGGATATGCCCAAAGTTCACTTCTGACTTACCATAGGCAGTAGGTTGTTACAGTAATGACCAGTGGATCACATCTCCCTGTGTCTGTGTCATTGTATAGTCTTTTCCACCGTTTAGTCGGGTTTAGACATGTGACTTGCTTTGGCCAATCGCCCAATATCATTTATGCATTGAGATTAATTCTTTGTTGTTCCCTAACCTCCAAGGCAGGAAGCTTTGACTGCCTAATGGAAGATGGACTCATGGAATATAGAGAAGCAGTCCCAGCTAAGGGGCCCAAATCCAGTGATCCATCCCTCAACCAACAGACTAACCAACAACATCCTTGTAAGTAACCCACGCCAGATGGTACCAGCAGAACTGCTCAGCTGAGTCCAATCCAAATTTCTGACCCACAAAATCACAAGCAAGTTAAACATTCTTATTTTAGAACACTAAGTTTTGGGGTGATGTGTTGTATGCAGCAGTTGGTAACTGATATGACCTTTGTTGTTTTCAATTATCTTTAAGAATTCATTATCACTGTATCATATAAAACTGACAAATAACTATAAGTATACCAGATTTTGCTATGGACCATAACCACATCCTGACCTAGTATCCGTCAACATGTCTACATGATCTAAAAGCAGTTTCTCTTACAGTGAGTTACTTTAGCATCTTCTGGCCTCTTTAGATTCTCCCTGCTGTTACCGGCAGTAGGAGTTTTAATAATGGTAATATTTATGATGCCATGATTTTCTAGCTTCTAGTCAAAGTAGAGACAAACCAATTCATTTCAAATTAGCTGCTACAATAGTTGATAGTTGGTAAGAGTGATTAATACCTTAATAATTTAGATCAGAATGAGTCTCCTATTTGTGAAACTTATTAATAGTATTAAGAGGCATACATTGTTCTACATTCCAATAAATGTCTATGCCAAATTGTGATAATATAGATTGAACAGTTTTAGAAATATTAAATGTTTTCACTTGGCTAATGTTGAGTATTTCAGAAATATGCATATTTTATTGTTTTAAATAATTTGACAGGTGAATCATTTAAAATTAATGATCTGCCTTCTGAGAAAACTGAATCGTGGGCTATCATAAACAGGTTTAAATATTTTTAGGAACAACTTTTATTTCTTTTAATTCAATCTCTTTCTTCAAATATTTAAAAATGTCTTAATTGTATATAATTCATTTATTTATTCCACTATGTGAGCACTGACCTTGTACCATAAACTGATAAGCAGCAGCAGTGGCATTGGAGAATTTGGATATGAAGAATGTGGATTTTAGATATTAAAAAAAATGAATAATTAATATTCAAGAAAAGTTCAGAGCACATGCAGCAGAAATAAATTCAAAATTTAATAGAAGGAAATGTTCATTAGCTAAAAATGACGTAAATGTGTAAATCAATAATTCTCTCTAGCTTCCCGTAAAAAAATAATGAAAAGTACAATGATTCTTACTACTGTGAAACATCTAAATATAAATGAAAAATAAATAATAGAACAAGAGCCACGTCAGAAAGTAAAGTTTCCTAAAAAAATATAAAATTTATGCTGGCCTCAGACTTCGTAGTAGTTCTGTGTATACCAAATAATTGTTCTGCAATACCAAATAATTGAACAAATATACACAGTTTATCTCATCAAGGGACATGATTCCAGGTACTATGTGAGACTAAGGGATGAATAAAACCTAGCTTTATATTTCTCTTAATATGATGAGAGAGTGACAAACATGAGTCACTGGATAGTCAGAATGTAAGGCTAAGTAAGTCTATAATACAAAGTGATAAGGAAATACAAAGAAGAGAAAATTAATTCCAAATGAGAAGTTTTGGAAATGATTCATGGAAAAATAACATTTCATCATCTCTTCCCTCATCTCTGTTGAGACTAGGAGAATTCAAAGAGAATTTCTAGTAGAGACCACAGCTTGGATGGAAGAACTGAGCCAGAAATTACAGTTTAGAAGGACCGATGGATAGATCAACTGGGCTGTAGGGAGTGGGAGGGGGGTCTTTCCTTTGTTGCAAATTCACAGACATATTAATACCATTAGGCTTCAGAGAAGCTACAGGATTAGATGGGTTAGAACCCCATTGTAGGAAAGCAGTCTCTTTGCTTACCCCAGTCTGGTTGTCCTTACTACCAGTTTCTTTTCAAACCCTGGCATCAATGAAAATGAGATGCGCTAACTAAAAGAACAGCTAGATAATGTTGAATAATCTGATTGCTGTGATAAATGGTTCACAATTCATTTTGTAGAAGAAAGAATTGTGGACACATTTTAAACAAAAGTTTGGTATAATGAATCATTACCCTAGATAGATTAATATGTAAATAAAATGGAAAACAAACTGAAATGGGAAAATGTCTTCACCAGAGAATTCTTGGGGAACGGAATTGCCAAGAGTGTGATGGAATAACACGGAAAGATATTTCAGAGATCTTATTTTAAAAAGTACATAGTACAGAGAATTCTTGGAAATATGTGAAAATATGCAATAAAATAAGAGTACCCTAGATAGATTAATATGTAAATAAAATGGAAAACAAACTGAAATGGGAAAATGTCTTCACCAGAGAATTCTTGGGGAACGGAATTGCCAAGAGTGTGATGGAATAACACGGAAAGATATTTCAGAGATCTTATTTTAAAAAGTACATAGTACAGAGAATTCTTGGAAATATGTGAAAATATGCAATAAAATAAGAGTAAACATTTTTTACCAATTTAATTTCTTCACAACAGCCCCCTTGAGATATACATACATATATATATATATGTTCTGCTATATATATAGATATATATAGATATAGATATATATACATACACATATATATACACCCATTTAAAAGATGAAAAACATTTTGATTCAAAAATGAAATTATTTGCAGAAAGTCAAACAGTAAATTAGTTTTAGTTTAGATCCAGGGGAAAAACCTAAGAGCCTATGTCTCCTAACCCTTCTGTATATTTTTGATATCATAATTTTTTTTCTATCATATATCTTAAGTTACTGCTAAGACAAACAAAATAAAAGATAGCAAAATCTTTATTGAATTATGTCAGCATATTTTTAAACCTCACTTATAAATTTGCATAGTTAATAAGATCAGAAAGTGCCATAATTTTTAATAGTAGGAACATTTAGTTAAAAAAAAAAAAAAGAACAGTTTAAAAATAAAGTGTATTTTTATTGAAAATATATTTTGTCTTTGTTCTAGTAAATTAGGTATTGCACTCTGAACATGGTACACAGTCTGAATTTTCAAAGAGCTTTTGTTTCCGCTAAGGAAGAAAGACATATTAAAATATGCAGTTTGCAAAATGTTATTCTTTAAATGAGTGCCTCCTCTACTACAGTTCATTATCTTCAACCCAATTCCCAAATGCAGGCC
>NW_006433378.1:1375981-1386116 GCF_000325575.1 Pteropus alecto | reverse complement strand
GAGGTCTTCTTTTTATTGATATATAATATTTATACATACACACACATGCACACATATATATATATATATATACATGTATCTTTCTGAAGCATATATATAGATATATATAGATATAGATATATATACATACACATATATATACACCCATTTAAAAGATGAAAAACATTTTGATTCAAAAATGAAATTATTTGCAGAAAGTCAAACAGTAAATTAGTTTTAGTTTAGATCCAGGGGAAAAACCTAAGAGCCTATGTCTCCTAACCCTTCTGTATATTTTTGATATCATAATTTTTTTTCTATCATATATCTTAAGTTACTGCTAAGACAAACAAAATAAAAGATAGCAAAATCTTTATTGAATTATGTCAGCATATTTTTAAACCTCACTTATAAATTTGCATAGTTAATAAGATCAGAAAGTGCCATAATTTTTAATAGTAGGAACATTTAGTTAAAAAAAAAAAAGAACAGTTTAAAAATAAAGTGTATTTTTATTGAAAATATATTTTGTCTTTGTTCTAGTAAATTAGGTATTGCACTCTGAACATGGTACACAGTCTGAATTTTCAAAGAGCTTTTGTTTCCGCTAAGGAAGAAAGACATATTAAAATATGCAGTTTGCAAAATGTTATTCTTTAAATGAGTGCCTCCTCTACTACAGTTCATTATCTTCAACCCAATTCCCAAATGCCGGCCATAGTCACACAACTTAAATACATTAGCTTTGTAACTAATAACATCTTTTCAGAAATGGTGTCTCTACCTTAGTTTTTATGGCATTATTTCTCCTACTACCTTATATTAATCTTAATGACTCCACATATGTTTCTATCAATCACCTAGATCCCTAAATAATATGCTTTTCTCTTAAACCTAACATCTAAACAGTAAAATTTCCTCTCTATATCGAAGAAGTCAAGCTTTATCTTTAAGGTCTTCTGTATATTTCAAAACTTAAGGTTCTCAGAAAATCTGCTACAGAAGAGAACTTCCCACAGAAACCATTCTTTGTAAAGGAAGTATCTGATAATTATGCAGTGATCTGAAGTTTTATGTTAATCAAAAATAAAATGTGTGACCATATTTTCTAGAGATTGTTATTTGTCAGAGTGCCTTAAATCTTTGTTACAAAAAGTTTGGTAACTTTCAGCTTTGGATAAAAGTTCCAGGAACTTTTCTTGAATACTATTTATTGATATACTTCTTACATGTGAAATCCATATTCTTCATATCCAAATTCTCCAATGCCACTACTACTGCTTATCGGTTTGTGGTACAAGGTCAGTGCTCATATAGTGGAATAAATGAGTGAATTATATACAATTAAGACATAAACTTGGAAGTATTTTAAAATAAATTATCATTTTCTATGAGCTTACTAGTCCCAGTTAGTATCATTTTACTTAATTGAAATAAGGCTCAGTAAATTTACTCCTACATGACATTTTTCTCTTAAAAATATCATTGTCTTAGCTAAGGACTCTCATGATATTTAACAAAAAAAATTTAAAGTATTCGATGTACCTATTTTCCTTGATAATTTTCCTTAAGATATGAGTTGTTTAAATGCAGAAAATATATCTTATGGGAAATATCGTATATAATAAATTTAATGTAATTTTATTTGAAAGTATTTAAATATTATTAGGTGAAAATATTGTTTTTTCTACCATAAACTGAAAAATACAATATCTATCTATAGTCTAAGAGGTCTAAGGTTGATCAGAAACAAATATCATTTTGTAGGCTATGCAAATAAAATGTATCTTATGAGCAGTATAAACATGACCTTAAATATCCATGGTTTCTCCTTGCTCGGATACTGATTAAAATACCTGATCAAATTTTTTAGGGCTCAATATTTATTTCTGTGATTAAAAAATAAAAAATACTTAAACTATCACAATAGATTTAACCATATACAAAATTAAATAATCAAATATGTATATATAAGAAATTGGTAAATATAGACGTAATGTATTACGAGATTCTGGTATTAATTTCCATTTTCTTTCATAGGGCAGTTAATGAAGCCCTTTGCCCCTTGTAACTATATTGGCTTCTTAGCCTTGGTTTTATCCATTCACTTTTGATGTCCCAATGTAACAGAAAACTTCTAAACAAAGAGTAGTTCTACATTTTTTCTGGTGTATACTAATATTCTTCTTTTTTTCACATATTCTGTAAATGCTATCACTTATGTACCAGGCACTGTTCTAGTTAGACGAAATCTAGTAGTAAGTAAAATATATCAAATTCCTGTATTTGTAGCACTTATAAAAGACAGCAAAGAATAATAATAGAAAGCATAGATTTTAGAGCTACTTGCCTAAGTTCAAATCCCAACTCCTTCATAATTTTTAGTGTGTAATTTATAGCAAGTTACATAATCTCCTTGTAGCTTATTTGTAATGTGGAAATAATTGCAAATCTCTCATATGGTTGTATGAGTTACTCTAAATAAAGTGCTTAGAATAATGCGTTCCACAGAATAAACCCCATATATATTTTATTTTTAGATATTTGTAGGGAAGACAGTCTATAGAGAAATAAAAACATAAGTAATATACCAGACAATGAGAGTGACAAATTATTGATTACCCTCCCTGGTAAAGTGAAAGAGAGCCATTGGGGAGAAGAGCATTTCATGCAGAGAGAACAGTGAGTGCTAAGGTCCTTGAGGAAGAGCAAAGACGCTGAGGGTGAGCAAGCTGTGGAGTAGTAGTAGGTAAAGTTTTTGTTGTTGTTGTTGTTGTTATTGTTTTTAAACTCTAGAGACCTTGACTCCACAGACACAAATATTCTCTACTCTTTGCTTATCCAACCCAAACCATGAGTCTCTTGAAAGAATACCAGTCAAATCACTGACTAGTGCCATGGATGTTTATGATTCCATCTATCATGATGTTTCTTGAAGTGATGAGAGTGTTATCATCTCTGGGAAAAGAGTGGAACTCAAAGAATCATGTTGGTTTGCTGACTTTTTCTAGGGAAACTCGTCACTAAAATCACTGGGCCCAAGTTTTTCAAATCTCTTCAGATTCCATTTCTTAGCACATTCCTATTTCCCCTCTCACATTGTTAGAGATCTAAGAAGAATGGGTAAACTACTCTGGTGTGTGATTGAATGGCACTAAGGAGACATGTCTACACAGAGAGGTTTTAAGTAGATTTAAGTCTTTTATGCAGGCCTTCTCAAGCATCATCTTGCTTACATATTGCTTAAAAATTAACCTTCCCTAAAGCAGTTTTACCTGAAATTTAAATCTATTCAGTACACTTTTCTTATCCACATAATAAAGTCTAATACTCTAGTCAGATTATTCAAAGTTTCCACAGTTTGGCCAACCCATTTCTACAGATGTGCCTGTGACTACTTTTTAACTTAAATTGTCTAAAATTGGACATTGAGTTTTCTGAACCCACCAGTGTGTGGAATCTGTACACCATTCATTAAGTAACTTCTGTTTAAGACCACACCTTCCATTGTCTGTAGCTTTTCTTGGCCTCCATGTAGAAATGAAATGTTACTTTCTCTAAGAATCTTCTCCTGACTCCTACTTGTTACAAATAATATATCATTTAAGGGCTTTGGTAATGTGCTGCTTATTTGAAACGCCTCATAGACAGAATAGCCTAGTAGTTAAGAACATAGAAATTTGGAATTACCTGACTTTAGTCAAGTACAGATTTCTCTTTTAGAGCTGTTTGTTTTTGATCAAGTTATTCAATATTTCTGAGCTCTATTTTCTTTCTCTGTAAAATTTTTATCAAATCTTTTTATGTTTAACACAGTGCCTGGTACATTGCTGGTGCTCAATGAATGCTACTTTTAAAACTGTACATTGTATATTCATATACATTCTTATAGAATTGCCCATAGTAAATTTTAAGCTCCATAAGGCAAAGAAATAACTTGTCTTATTATTTTGTACTCTAACCATTGCCAAGTTTCAAAGCCTCATAAAGAAAAAGCAAATGCAATATCCTTTGCTATTTGGAATAATATATCCTCAATTAGAATTTCTATTTATTTTTCAGATATGTTGGCAGACAAAAGAGAGGATGTTTGGATGTCATTTGGGACCTAAAGCACAGATGAAATCTTAGAGGCTGGGGATGTACCTATTGACTCTGTGAATAGAGCACATTTAATGTGATGAATAAGGCAATATATTTCTTTTCCTTTTGATGAGGACCTTATAACAATCTGCTCTTTCTATGCCTAAGAAGAAAATGAATATTAAAACACACAGACACACACATGCACACACATATATCTGTGTGCTTTCTTCTCCAGTAGATCAAATTAGCTACCACAAAAAAATTGATTTTGCATTTTAATTTAATTTTATTTAATTAAAGCTTTAACCAAATAAAAAAAAATTCTAAAATTTCAAATAAAAATAGTAATTTAATCATTTTAAAAGATATGTCAGAAAAAGAACAAAAACTTCTTGTACCATGGTGAAAACTCTTTTTGTCATTTATAGTTTATACACATCCAGTTACAAAATAGGTACAATTTCAATTGCCTTTCTTTGCCTTTGGTCTCAACCCAGGTCTGAGAGGAATCTAATCTCATTACTAGAGTTTACTTCAAATGGCTTTGTTGTAATAGGTTTAGAATGGCTTACAATCATCATCTGTTTCCAAGATTACTTATCACTCCACCTAAGCTAACAATTACAGCTCCCTTAACAGCATAATGGAACACATCACAATGTACAGGAAATCAACACTACATTCAGCACTTCTGAAATTGAGGTTTTAGAGGAAGACAGTATTCACACATGTATTGTAAAAGGGTTTCAGTCCAGTGTTCTTGGTACCAGCCACTCTGTTTTAAAATAATTCAATGCATGTGATTTTATTTTCTCTTCTTTTAGATATTTGTAATGAGGTTGAAAAGGTAGATACAGCTATTTCCCTGGCCATACATGTACATATTTGGAGGAAGCAATGATGGTTTCTAGGGCATCATGTTCTGTCTTAGTTTTTTATAGCAGGCATGAAAATATGACCTAAGCTATGTGCTCAGGATTTTAAAGTACTCAGGTAGACCAAGTGATAGTCAAATTATTGCCACTGTGGTGATGTGGAATCTGGCGTCGCCCCAGTGGTATGGGGAGGAGGAGGAGGTGGATAGTGGACAATGGCATTGTGTGTTGTTGTACCTCAGTTCTTCTCCGCCAATGCAGTAAAGAATTACAGGTCGGCAAGATTGAGAAAAAGTACTGTTTATTGAAACTACATGTTAGAAAGAGACTGGTCACGCTAGGGAAGGCTACAGCCCTGTGGAATCCAGGAGATAAAGAGATAAGATAGTACACTCCAAAGGGAGGGTCAGATTTCCAACCAGAACTACTGTAACCTTGCAGAAATGGGAAGTTCTGTTTATATTTGGGTGGGCCTAGATGATCCATATGTGAGGTCACCTTGACTAACAGTTGGCTGCTATATTGTTAAGGGTGGAAAATTTTCAAGTGAGCCAGCTAGCTAAGTCAGCTACAGGGAAGAAATATCTTCAGATACCAGAAGTTGTCCTACTTGCTCCTGTGTGGTTTAGGAAGTGTATTGTATAAGATATAAAGATGGCCAATGTCTGCTTCTGTAATCCATTTACTTTTTAATTAAGGGTGTTGTTCCGGGCAAAGATATGCTAACAGCCAACTTCCACTTCTGTAATCTGCTTGCTTGTTCAGGAGACCACCAGGATATGGTTTTAAGCTTTATCAGCTGCCTCCTCTGAAAGCTTGGGGCTGATCTCCTCTAGCCCTGCGTGGTAGATAGTCAGTCGCCGGCCGGCTAATAAAGGCTCATAATTAATCTCAATTGGCTCCGTGGGTCTCAGAATCGTTCACGCCATAACAATATAACCCTCCGCCTAATGCATGTGCTAACCTAGAATTCAGTCTATTATAATTAGATTCACGAATTTCCAAGCATCATCATGATATTATATGATGATACAACGAAGCTGAAGTTAGTGGGAGTACTTTCTGCACATGCATTTGTAGCTGGTTTAGCCAGCAGCTTTTATGGCCTTTGTGATCTAGGATTTGGGGTAATTTATAACTATAAAAGGAAGGTATTTCTGGGAGGTCCTTAAGAAGTTCCTCAAGGGAAGTTTCTGTGGTTACAGAGCTGGGCCTTGGCTCCTGTTCATGCCTAACTACCTAATAAGATCTTAACTCTTAAAGCTAATTTATCACACCACTCCTCCTTTTTTTTCCCCTTGTATAATTTTGTTTATGAGAGTGTATGCATCCTACGGGCAGATATTTGACTTTACTAGAGTTGTGATTTAAGTATCAATATGTGTCAGGGGAATGGAAAACCAGACACTAGAGCGAATGGCAATGGTAATGAAGGCCCATGCCAATGCAAAGACAGGAGCTTAGCACATATTTAGTAAATTTCTAATAGATACAGCAGATTACTTTTAGCAAGATTAAGTAGACTGACATGACATTGCAATAGTCTGAATTTCCTCAAAGCTCCCTTATTAGGTTGGCTTCTTGTAATTCTTTTTGTAGAAGTACTAGGGAGTACACTGTGGGGGTTCGGATCTAGTCCCCCCAGAATGTGCCACCCTGGCATGCATATTGTATCCAGCTAAAAACAATCAAAGCCTAACAAACACAAGGGATTTTTTACCTCCCTCTTACCTGCCTAAGATATTCAGATATGCTTCAGGAAGGGGAACTTAACATATTCACCTCGGTATAATCACTTTAGCACATAAGAATTAAATGTGGCTGATAGGGAGGATCAAAGCAAAAATCTGTTCACTGGATTCCTCTTTGTGTCTCATTGCATCTGGGTGGCCCTGAAAGAATTTATTTACCAAATGTTTGCTCTTTATCATCTACCTGTGAATTGCTTTCCTTCCCCTCCTTAGTCCAAAATGACATATAAAATGACACATCAATTTGCCTCACTAGCTTTGGAATTTTCATGCTTAGGTGAATTCCCCGTGCAAACATATTAAAATTTTATTTTCTCCTGTTAATCGGCTGTATGTCATTTGAATTATTCCACCACACAGAACTAAAGGAGTGAGGGCATTACTTTCCCTGGCCCTGACAACATGGAGGCATATCCACATACTTTATATTTATTTATAGCATTTAATTAAAATTAAATCATTTAGTTTATAAAACAGGCATCTTGGGAAGATAAATTGATAAATATTAAACTACCATTTTCTACCTAATAACTAACAACTCAGAAAGGAATTATGATAGTCAGTGGTTGAAGGGGTGAACACTAACTCCCAACAAGAAATGTTAGCCCCTTTCTGAAAGCCTTCATCAGTTATGCTACAAAATGTCCAAACTATGATATATACCATTTTGGAAATATATTCCAAAGAGCTTCTAAAATGTTTAAGAGATGATATAAAGATCCATTTGTTATTCCCAAATCTATACCCTCTAGATCAGAATTATTTTTCTGCATACTGATATGCCATTATTTAATTAATAAGACATCCAAAATTATATAATGAAAATAGATTTTACATTTTATCACAAATTCCATTGTCAATAGATGGCAATAATATTCTTTGTAGTTGATTTCTTCTTTCTCTTTAGTTATCTCTTCCTGATAAAAATTTCATAACACCGTAAGGTTATTTATATGTGAAAAGTTCTGTATTTCTACCATTATATTTTTCACATCAATATAGGCCAGCTATGGGGGAGGTATAGCATGATATTGCTTTATTAATGCTGACACTTTCTTGTGGATTGAAGAAATTTTTATCCCGTGTATATATAGAAGCATGTTATTAGCATTCATATGTGGTTTCTCCATCAACTAATCCACTTCAAAATATTTGCATGAAATCAAATTTGCTTACCAGTCAGCTACATATAAAATATAATTTACAGACTTGGGTCCACATTAGTGAAGTTCAGTTATTTAGAGCATAGAGGAATTATCGGTGAGTCTCATTTCCAAGAGAAGACAGGCAGTGAATTCCACAGGCACTGTCACTTTGCTTGTCCTGAGTGATTTATACAGCATGTATTTCAAATATTTAAAATTATGTTGATCTTAGAGTTTTACTGATAAAGTTGGTAATATTGAGATTTGAAATTCATCATTTATAGAATTTCATGAAGTTACAGCCCTTATTCTTTATGAAATTTCCAAAAGTTTAATCCCATTATATTTGAACAAATTGGAGGCTGAGAGGAAGCAGGGTTTGCCATCAAAAATATGCCTTTTTGTGATATTGATTATTTTAAGCTGGTTATTTTTTAAGAAACAAAAGATTCAAGAAGAGCTCTTAACTGCCTAAAGGCATTCAGATATAAAAAACCTGCTTAAAGGAAGGGAGATATCATCTTAGCATAATAGGAACTAAGTGTGGCAGACAGGGAGGAATCTAGCAAAGTCTGTTTGTTAGACTTCCCTCTCTATCCCATTGTTTCTGAGTGGCCTGGCAAGAATTTGTTTCTCGTCTACTTGTGTATTGTTGACTTTCCCTTTGAAGTCCTAGAACCCTTGTCTCCATCTCCTTAGTCCAGAATGTCATATAAACGTCAGCTTCCCAATTTGTCATGGGGTAGGGGTGAGTTCCATATTAATATGGAATCCCCATATGTATATATGTAAAAAAAAAATTGTTATTTTTTGCTCTTAATCTGTCTTCTAAATTTGATTATCGGGCCAGTCAGAAGAATTTAGAAGGGTAAAAGAAAGATTATTTTTCTTCCCCAACAAGGCTGACACATAGAGATATAGTAAAATGTATGCAATTTCTCAAAAGTTTATATTTTAAAACATGTTTAAACTATAATAGCAACTTAGGTAATTATAGTATCATTTGATATTATAATTTTTTAAATGTAAATTATTGCCTAGGTTGACCATTGTGTTATGTGGAAGTGTACAAAAAATGCCCAATGATAACTTATTATGTGCTACCATAGTTCTGAGCTCTTTACAAGCATTAATTCATACTCTTCCTAATATAAATTTATAAGGTAGGTAATGTAAGTTTTACAGATGAGGAAATTAAGTCACAGAGACTAAACAATTTGCCCAAATCACAAAAGCAAATAAGGGGTGGAGCCAGGATTAAAGCTCACACATAATTTAATTATGACTATTGGTAATGATACCACTGAGGTGATGTGAAATCTGGTGTTACTTAAGCAGCATGAGGGTGAGTCCTTGGTTCTTCTCCACCGACGCAGAAAGAATTATAGGTCAGCAAGATTTATAAAAAGTAGGATTTATTGAAAGTACATTTCAAAAAGAGGTGGGCCACACTAAAGAAGGCTGCAGCCCCAGGGAATTTAGGAGGTGAAAAGATAAAAGATAGAGTGCTGTCAAAATTTATGAGATGATGCAGTGCTGAGAGACAATTTATAGAAAAGAGGAAAAAAAGACAGAATGTACTCCAACGGAGGAGCAGCTTTTCAGCGAAGAGAGCTGTAATCATGCAGAAGTGAGGACTGTTTATATTTGGGCCATGATAGGAGGTCTTAGATTATCCGCATGTGAGGTTACCCTGACTAAAAGTTGGCTGCTATATAACCCTTTGCTTACTATGCATGTGCTTACCCAGAATTAAGTCTGTTACTAAATTCATAGGCATGATATTATAATGATGGAATAATGAGACTGAGGTGGTGGGCAGGTTAGGGTAGTGCTTTCTGTGCACTTGTTTGTGGCTGGTTTAGCCAGCAGCTTTTATGGCCTTTGTGCTCTAGGATTTGGGTAATTTATAACCTTAAAGGGGGTGGTGTTTCTGGGATGTCCTTGAGGAAGGACATCAAGGGAGATTTCTATGGTTACAGAGCTGGGCCTTTGTCTTATTGTTCAAGCCTGCCTAACTACCTAACAATAATACCATGTGACATGGAACTCAACAAGAAAAAATCCTAACTGCTCTGAAGTTGGAGGGGAGATGAGAGTCTGATGATGTGATTGAGCAAATCTTAATGCTATCATATTGAGTACATTTCTAACAGGTGTAATCTGTTCTCAGTGGATACTTCAAATAAAGTTTACAGCATTCTCATGTGAAAGCCAAACTGCAATATATACCATGAACACAGAGAAGTCATACAAAGAGTTCATATGTAAAGCAGGCAACATTACCTACAGCACATTG
>NW_006433378.1:1370139-1375960 GCF_000325575.1 Pteropus alecto | reverse complement strand
TATTTGATAAAATTGCAAATAATAATAAATTAATCAAACTGGGTTCGGGGGACAAAATATAACAAGGAGTCAATTGTCTAGCCCGGCCCAGCAGGCGACTAGGAGAATGTGATCTTCATCCCCAGGGCTATGCAAAACAGAAGGGAATCACTCAGGTCCATAAAAAAATACTGCTGACCATCTCTATCTGGCGGAAAATTTTCAATAGTTTTTCTTTAAAAGAGGAAGAATAAAAATTTGCATTAGAATCTCATGTGTGATGTATTCTTTTTTCTAAGTCTAAGAAAATTGTAGGTAATTCTCACTTCTTAAGATGACCTTGACCATTCTCGGAGAAGCCTTTTATATTTTGTAAAGGATTAAAAATTAATTAGTCAAGACTTAAATGAATATTATTAAGCATTACTTGGCTATCACATCTAGGAAGCGGTATACCTTTACTTATTACAGAATCTGATTTTATGTTTTTTAAATATGTTTTATTTCCATCTGTTTGCAACTATTTAGCATCTCCTCCCATATTCAATTGCTATTTGTATTGAATTGCATATCAAAGACTTTGGAAATTCTATTTAAAATAATAAATATTAAATATTATATTAATAAAGATTGTTTTTATTTTCTCTTTCACCTGTTTATATCTGCTCTTCTTCTCTCACACTTTTCCATTTTGTTTTATATATTGGCTATGGTTCTCACTTCAGGTAACATGCTTGTTTCAGCATGCAATCACAGCTCAGTTATAATTTAGATAATTTTGTCCAGTTTTCTTCCCCATATCTTAGAAAATGGTAAAGAGATGACTGAAGATTCAGAGTCCTGTTCAATATTCTCATCAAGACATAACAGAAAATTGAAATAAGCAAACTAGTTTCTTCTTTTGATTTCATATTCACCAAAATAGTTTTCTGTGTTTTAGTTGTGAGAATAACTAGTAAATATATTTATTTTGTCCACTTATTGCTATTTATTGTAATAATTGCAATAAATTAGAATTGTTTTATATATCAAGTAAAGGAAAATAAAAGCTTTTGTTCTCCATAAAAGCAATTATGAAATTTAGGAATAAATTTACAAAATAACCCTGTTCTCACAATGGGAGGGCCATCAAGAATTTTAAATGGCAAATTTACAGACTTTTTGAATTTGTAATTCTTAAAAACAGGTAGCTTGAAATTGCTAATCCTGTCTATTTGGTAAGTGGAACAATGACTTTAAATGTATGAAACTTACACATTCATGAATTTCAAATCACTTTATAGCTCATTGGAATCTCTAATTGTCTTGAAATTTATGATGTTTGCCTATGGCAATTCAAAAAGGCAGATTAACAAGAAAGAGAGGGCTCATTCTTGTCTATTTTCCAATGCAGCCACAGGAGCAAAAGAAATAACCAATATATATTATCATTTGCACATAGTTCACAAATATTTCTACATTATTGTAAATTTGCATAGGCAGAAAGAAAAAACTTTTTCAAAGACATGTTGGGATAGATGTTGACTTTAGCATTATTATATTAGGGAAATATTATACAATAGTCTTGATATAAATCCTAAAATGTTTTAAAATTGCATTTCCTCTACTAAATTCACATATTTTAATGACTCTTTGTTACTTTTTTTTTTAACATAAATACAATCTGTTAATCTTTGAGTTTTATTTTTGGTAACTGAAGAGAAAAAGTTTGTTAAGTTTTAAAATATTTTGTAGGTGATTATTATTTCTTAGTTTGGACTCAAACTATATTCCTATTCAATTATTACTTAAAAATCAATGTTTCCATTAAGATTCAAAAGATTTATAGTCATTTTTTGACATTAATATTGTACACAGACTGCTAATTACCATTTACTCCATGCAGAGTCTAAAGGAAATCTGCCCTAAAAAGATGCTGAAACTTGAGTATATCAATATCAAAATAGTTTTACAAATCCAATCTGGCAAGTTTGAACAGGTAGATTACAAAAGAAATATTTGATATGAATATAATCAAACTCTTATTTATATTTATAATGTATATATATGGTGGCTTATTGTTGGTTCTTCTCAATAAATGACAGCTGAGTTTCAGTCTGCCTATAGAACTGTTAGGTAAATAGGAAAGAGTAGGAGCTGGAATTGTAAGAATGAAAGTATTTATATGTGTGTTTTCATGTGTATGTCTGTGCTTTTACATTTATATATATATATGCTAAATAAGTATCTCTTAAAAATTGTTTATATTTTAAATAATTAAAGAATATATATTTCCTGTAGAAATAATAATTCATAAATGAAGAATCATAACAATGAAAACAAATATTTTAATCTCTATCAGAAAAATTACTTTCTATTAACAGTCTGAAACATTTTCATATATGCATACATATATATTATCGCACATCACATTATGTATAATTGATTTTAAATAACAAAATGGACTTCAAAACTATTATTATACCTTTTTCTTTTATGACAAAATAATCTAGGTCAGTAAATATATGATGTATGTGCATATGTTTTATATGTTGTGAGCATATAGTTGTGAATTTGTATAACATACCATCTAATAGCCACTTAATGTTGATATGAATACCAAATTCCAAGTGAACATTTTTTGTCATATTCTTGCAAATAGAATGAGGTCCTTCAAGTGGAATTGATGGGACAAGTCAAACTTTTCAAAGAATTTTATTAGGTAGTGTCAAATTGTTATCTGAAATTGTTACACCAGTTCATTCCAACATTATTTGACAGTGTATGTTTCCCCTACTCCAGTCCCAACACTGGGCATTGCATTAATTATTTTAATCTTTGCTAAACTGGTAAGAAAAAAGAGATGTAGTCCTTTATTTTTAACTTCTATTTATATGGCTTTGAACTTTTTTCATGTTAATTGGCCATCAACAGATTTTTTATTATGGTTTGACTGTGAGGTTTGCAGTATCACTCCCTTGGGAATTCCATTTTTTATCCTTCTATACTAAGGATATCAACAATGTCCTATCATTTATGCTGCAAATATTTTTGTTTTCCTTAAATTTTGGATTCATGTTTTATGTAATTAAATTTAACCCATATTACAGAAACATATTGAGACTCACTGGTTAATGCTAAACAAAATATAAGAAAACTTAAGAAAGGCAAAAGAAAAATCAAAATGGGCTGAAATATAGGGAAACAAAGAGATATATACTAAAAGAGATATATTTAAAATCAATTTTAAAAAAGAAAGTTTTGTCAAACAACATTCCAAAAATTTGTTTCCCCAAACATTAAAAATTGATTCTTATGCCAAATTTCAGATGATTCAAAGATTTAAATAATAAAAATAAGCTATGGGGAATCAAAGATTTAAGTAATAAAAGTAAATTATGGAGAATAAATGACTTAAAAACATACATAAAAAATTAAGATATGAGAGAAAGGCATTTTTCAGCATGTCTTCTAATGGAAAATTGATATTTAATTATATAAGTTCAAAACAGCTAAAAGTTAAAATAGTAGCAAAATAAAAATGAAAGATGACTGTCAATATTTTACAATTTGAAACAGGATTTTGTTTGATCTTTGTTTTTTATTTCGTTTACCACTTCACTGGCCTTCTGCATTTTTAGAAACATCTCACCATCAACACCAGTTTACATGAGAGCATCGTTTGGATTTTTTTCAGCAAATTTTTATTGAATGCCTGTTCTATGCTAGTTCAAGACACTGATGATATAATGATGAATGTGAACAATTTCTTATTTTTATGAAGCTTACACTATAGGAGATATAGGTTATAAATAGTTATGTAAATATAATGTATCTGCTAGCCTAGCCTAGACTATCCTACTCTGTCCTATCCTGAGTTTACTCTGCTATTCACATCTATTTGGATAAGGCCATTAATTTTGAGGTTTTTAAAACTTTCTAAATTTGGAAATATTGATTCTGCCTGTAAGTGCCAAGCTGATCGAGAAAAGAAGGTTTCGGTGGTGAGATGCCCAGTTGGAAGAATGCACAAGGGACAGACATGAGAATGAAACGGCAGAATGCACAAGGGACAGACATGAGAATGAAACCAACTTTATTGCGGGGAGCATGCTTCTATTGCAGGGAGCATGCTTCTAATGCGGAGAACACACTTCTGTCCCTAGGGGACCACATGAGCTCCACATATATCAGAGTACAATAGTGGCAATCAGCCACATATGTGTAATACAATAAGCTGAGTTATGTTTACATATGTTAGGCACCCTACTACACTAATGTAACATTAAATGTAACACTAAATCCAGAGTCCTATTCCTAGCTGAGAGCTTGGATCACAGCCAGACCTGGGATCAGCCAGATCTGGGACCCACACTACCATTTAATGTATGAAGGTACATGTGTGTCCGTTCATTTAGGCACTTTTAATTTCCATGCCATGATTTATTTTTGCTTCATGTTTTCTTCGTTTTCTTTTGTTGGACTGATGAAATTTTGTTTGACTGATGAAATTTTGTTTGTTACATCTGTATCCTCTTTATTGATTTAGAAAATTTGTGTTGTGTCTGGTATATTTTTTAACATTTTTCTTTCAATTTTTAAGAAAATACAGAGTTATTTGGTAGATTTATGCCTTTCTGCAATAAGATATGGGTCAGTACACTTTATTTAAATCTACTTACTATATCTTCTCAGATAAAGTTGTTGGAAATATTTTTAATTATATAAAAGCAAATACTGTTGTTATTCCTTTGCTCTTATTACTCATAATCATGATTAATTTACCAGTGTACTTTACCAATAATAGTGTTTACCATTGCTTATTTTATCTCATTACTTCCTTGTTCAATTATCTTTTTGCTAAAGTAGGTTTCTTAGGTTTCTTAGTTGATGAATAAGAAACCCTTATACTATTTAGTATCTGAAAATGGTTTATTTCACTTTACTGTACCTAAACATATTTATTAACTATAATACACTGACATATACAAATCATTCAACTTGAATTATCATTCATACATTCCCATTTGTGTCAAAATATCGTTTACATGGGTATAGATATCTAAGTTGACAATGATTTTCGCATAGACTTTGAGGATACCTCTTGTCTGGTTAATTAGTATTTATTTGTGGCTAATCTTCCTTTTGCCTATTGTATCTTTTAAGAAATATATTTTTATGCTTGATATGCAATTTCACTATGTCGTTTATGTGTAATTTAAAAAATAAATTATGTGCTTGAGTAGGATTAGAAAGACATGATGTTCCTTTTGTTACAAAAAAAAATGGAATATTATCTAAGTATTAGGTCTTGGCTTCTAAAATCAATTTTCTACTTCTGGGAATATTTTTAGGTTTTTATGTTATTCTTTCATATCTTCACCCATTCTTGAAATATGTTATATTGATGCTAGTGATATCCAAAAAATCCAGAAATGTTTTACCAGACTGGGGCTGTGAAATTTGGCAGCTAGTTATTTATAACTGCACTGAAGAATGTCCTGGTTAAGGTTTAATAGCTTATGTAGTCACATGATTTGTAAAGTTAATGAGAAATGATTGGCTTACTTTTTCTGTGTTAAAGTACATTGTAGTTTGTGATTTCTTTCTCTAAAAATTGTTAAAGTGCTTATGTGCAAAAGAATACAATATTAAACTTTAATACAATTTACATTGGATAGCCATGGTGTTATATCTAGATGATTACGTAGAAATTCATTTAGATAATTAAGTTATAGAATTAACAATGTAAAAAGTATTCCAGGAAAGTTCTATGAAATTTATCCGTAGTCAAATTTTAGTGATATCTGTATTTGGAGTTCAAGGAAAGATACACACACACACACACACACACACACCCATC
>NW_006433378.1:1306266-1370063 GCF_000325575.1 Pteropus alecto | reverse complement strand
CACACACACACACACACACACACATCCATAAATATTTATATTTATATATAACATAAATATTTATATGTAATATATCCATAAATATTTACATCTTGATTTTATATTATCAATTCAAAATTATAAATCCCAAACTATGTAATTTCCTTTGGCTACAAGTATATTATTTCTGAATTCTAGGAATAATATGGGATTTATACCTTTCCTTTAAAATGTTAAAAATTAGCAATTCTGCAAATATTCATTGAATGCCTACTTATATAAAATCAAGTTAGATAAGGAAAGTCTCTACTCTTATACTTCAGACTTCTTTATTGAAGGGGATTCATAGGGCTCTCGTGTATTTATAGTGAGATAAGAACAAATATGGACAAATCCCCCCAAAATATAATAGAGAATAAGGAAAATCACTTTGTAGGACCAGAAGATATTCCCAGAAGTATGTATTATTAAGCCAAATTTTACAATAGATTTAGAATTTAATGATATGTAATACACACACACAGAAGATTATTTTAGATAAAAAAATGGAGCACAAGCCCAGAAAATGAATGACAAATAAAATCTAGAAAAAATTTGTTAACCCTAGATTAAAATATATGTATAAAAAAAGTAGTAGGTAATGAAGCTAGGAAAGGTAGAAGATCACAAAGGACTTTTATTAATTTCTGCACAACTCTCTTTATGACTGTGTACCTGCAGATCCATCCATCCATCCATCCATCCTTCCATTATTTATCATTTACCTATATTTTAGTGAGGCAATGCCATAATGTGATCCAGGATGTCACCACTCTTCTGATATCCCTTATAATTCTGACTGCTTTTTATCAATTAATTTTGCGGACCCATTTTATTTTATAAAATAATGTAATGTAAATCACTTTGTATTTGGACCAATTCTCATTTTACATTATCTTCTAAAATGACCTCATCTATTCTCTTTGGCTTCAGTTGCCATTTGTTCACTACCCAAATATATCGCCTAGCTGAAATTTTTATTCTGTTCATCAAACCCTACATGGAGCATCCAGAGAATATCATACACTTGAAATCAAATACACCTCACAATGAACTCGTGACCCTTTTTCTCCTGCCAGAATACTTTAATCTATTATTCTTCTAGGAATAGTCAGGAGCCTAGTTTAAACCTACTTTAAGCTTCGTTTCTCAAAATTTTCTTGACTCTTCTCACTTTCACTCCCACCTAATTAAAGCATTACTTCTGCAGATTTCATTTCTAAAATTGATTCCAATCCTCCTATAAATCAAATCTCCACTATCACTGTGGTAGTGCCTACTTCTCTCCCTGTTTGTCCCCACTTATATCCATTCCTCATGCTGTAGCCAGAGTAATCTTTCACAAAGCAAATATTATTATCATTCTATGCATAAAACCCTTTATTGGCCACCCAATAGCATTATGATAGTGTCCCCAAAATATTTTTTTTTTTACTTTGTGTTGTTACATATACAGAAAAAGAGGAACATAAACTGTATATATCTGGTGTAATAAATAATTAGAAAATGAGCAACCACCAAATCATTCTCTAGGTTGAGATCAGAAAATTGCCATGACCTCAGAAGCTCCTGGATTTTTTTTAACCAAAAATAAAATAAAATAAAATAAAACACTATTCCTAATCTCAGAGATAATTGCCGGCTTGAGTTTTAAGATTTCCATTATTTTTTCATATTTAATAATGGGTTATATAAACAATGTATTATTTGATTAACAAACATTTGATTTTCTACCTTTACCACGTCTATAATTGTAAGAACCTTACATATATTTAATGTAATTTCCCATGCCCATCTTTTGTGCTATTTTCATACATGCAGTCTCTACATGTGCTTTGAACCCGATATTATATATCATCATAACAATCATTTAAACAATGGCTATTTATATATTATTATTTACCTTGTTCGAGAGTCTTCCTTCTTTGTTTTATTTTCAATCATATCTAGTATTATTTTTCATCCACTGGTTCCGAACTCCCAGCTTTTGTCTGCTTAAAAATATCTTTATTTCTCCAATATTTTGAGGACTATATTATCTGTTTATAGAATTCCAGGTTGGCATTATTTTATTCCTTCAGCATTTGTCTTTGGCTTCCATGATCTCTTTTTAAAAATTTGTAAACTTTTCATTGTTTCTTTGAAGATAATACATTTTCCTTCTCTAGTGGCCCTTAATTTTCTCTTTTCCTTTTGTTTTTTAGTTTTTTTTTTTTTTTAAAGTAGTTTTATCTTAATATACCTAGGTATGAGTTTCTATCTACTTATTTTCTGTGGGTTTTACTGAGGCTTTAATATTTAAAAAAATATTCATGGAGTTCAATATCTCATCTTTTTTTAATTTGTAGTTTTAGCCAGCATTTTAGCAATTTTTCTAGCCTAGTCTCTCTTTTCTTTTCTCCTGAACTTGAATTGCAATTACATTTGACTTTGACACCATATTCACATGGCCTTAATGATCATTTCTGTATTTTTGCATTCTCTTCTTTCCCCTTTGGCTCTGATCTGGATACTTTCTAAGACCTGCTCTCTATTTCACCATATTTGTTCTTTTGTGTGTAATCTGTTATTAAATCCATCTATTAAATTATTAACTTCAATTATAGAATTTTTCTCTTTTAGTATTTTCATTAAATACTTTTAGAAAAATTCAAATTTGTTTTTAATTTTTTATGCTTTGCTTAATTTGCTTGAATGTAATTAAGATAGCTATTTAAAAAATTTAAGTCTGATTTGCCAAAATCCAAGTCATTTTATATCTACTTTTTTGTAGTAAGGTTTTTACCTTGGTTTTAATAAATTGTTTTTTTTTCTTTATAGATTTCTTATGAGTTTTTTTTAAATTAGGTATTAGACATTACCTATTAAAATTTGTAAAAACATTAGATTATGTTTTCTATTTCCAGCGAGAGTTAAGTTTTCTTCTATCAGGAATATAGGATACAAGTAGATTATCTCAATTCTGTAAAAGGTTATTTTTGTTCTTTGTGTTAGTGTTTTAGTGTTCCTTTACTCCTAGTTGTATGACTTCCAGAGTCTCAACTAAAAGCCTAAGGTATTGACCACAACCATTCTACATTGGCATTTAACTCTAACTTCTTATCTCCTAGTCAATGAATAGCTGCTAAAATCTGAACTCAGCTCTTTAGCCTCTGTGCATCTGCTTTATGTTGGATTTGTTAGTCTTATCTTGTATATGATGAAATTAGTGGCAGATAATTGCTTCAAAGGGAGATTCCATGTAGGTTTTTTTCCTTCAGACTTTTCCCTCATTTCTGGCTACTTTGACTAATTCAATTTTCAACTTCTGTTTTTTCAGCCCAGTGTGACTGTACTATTCTGCCAAGACCTATTTTACCACAGTAGGAGTTAATAAACGACCTCAGGAAAAATGCTATGGTAAGATGACGTTCATTCACTTGCTATTTTATTCTGTCTGCAATAGCAATCTCAAATGTTTCCTGTTAATTTCTTTGAAATCTCTTTAAAAAGGCATTCCTATATATTATACAGATTTTATAGTTATTCGCAGTGAGATAGAGTCATCCAAAATAAAATCCTCTGTTTTGACCAGGCAGAATTTTTGTAGCATCGCCCCTGGCTAGCCTTTAGATCTATTGTCTATTGTTTTATAATGCACCTAATTTTTTGAACCTTCTTCCATGATAATTTTTTGAAATAAGAAAAGGATATATCTGATATTTTCTGTCACTTATTTGATTTTTAATTGTGCAATGACATTATTTTTTCTTAAATTTATTTTTTACTCTTGCTTCAATTAAGCTCATTTTCAACTTCTATCTACTATTTTTCACAGGTTATGTGTTTTGTTTAGTTTTCTTGCATTATAATCATATTGAATTTTACTTTCATGATTTCATATGAATTTATATCAAAAATACACATTTTTTTATGTCCTTACATTTTTTTCTTCTTTAGTAGGAGTGTGAAGTACTGGTCATTTTTCCTGGATCTGAGGCAGATGCTATGTACTCAGCAAATTTGTGTCTATGAGGCAACAACAACAGCAACAACAAAAAACACTATAGGTGGAATTATTTCCCTGTTTTCTTAGGAAGTGATTGCTCTTTTTAGGAAATTACAGAACATTTTCTGTTAAACTCCTTGGTTTTCTGAGAAGGACAGATGCAGATTAACAACTATGGGTATCTAATTTTAGAAGTGTTTTTTTAAGTTTTTCCATTTGTTTGAATGTCTGCCCTAAAGACAACCCACTAAATGGTAAATATATGGCCTTCACTATTAGAACAAACAAGATCTTGTATTTGAGACCGCATAATTTTTCTAGATGAATTTATTTTATTATTAATGGTTAGACTGGTATCTGGGCTATTTGTTTATGATTCAATGTATATTTTTTTTCCTTTCATTTTTGAGCCTTAAAAACATCTAGATGTCTGTTTTTCTTATGAAGATACCAACTTAGAGAAAACAAATTGTGTGTATGTGTCCATATATGTAACATACATAATTATACACATACATACACATAATATATCAGATATATATTTACTCTATATTTATGTATAAGTATATAATGTATATAAATACTCTAAACTTTTAATATATTTATATATATTTGTAGTTATATATAAATAAATATTTGCATGTATTTTTTTTTTTTACACTATATTAACTACTGCTACTTCTCAGACTTGGTATTGTTAGTAGATAGAATGGGTTTACAGTTTTCTTGTCTTGTTTTCTTTTTGCATTTTGACTAGTTCCTGCACTCTTCCTCCAAATGAATAAAGATTTTGATCCTTTGAAATTACCTCCCTTCACTGTTTACCATACCTTACTATAAACACAACAGATAAGCCTGGTATGAATGTCTCAACTCCCTTCTCTTGACATGTTCCAAACCAGGCTGCATTTAATACTTATCTTATGCTTATGAGATTTGTTGAGTCCTTTCCTAATTTAAGCACATGAAAAGTTTTATTTCGATTATTTTTCACTTTGGAGTGGAGGATTAGAAAGTAATTTAAAAATATCGACATGTATCTATAACTTCATTTGTCCCATAAATATTTTAAACCTTTATTTCAGCTTCTATCTCCTATATTTCACAGATTATGTGTTTTGTTCAGTTTTCTTACATTACAGTCATAATGCAAAAGAATTATATGGTTCTTTTTTTTTAGGTATCTGGTTTCCTTAAAGTGATGATTAATACATAAGGTTCTTTATTAATTATTCCCAAAATTAAACTTTACAAATTAAATTTAGGAAGATGCTATCAAGCCTCTGGTTTCATCTCTACTTTTTAATTCATTTTCTAGAAGCAGCAGTTTCCTCTGTTTTGTGGTTAAATATGTCACTCACCAGTTTTTATTTTTATCTTCCTTTATTAATAATTAGGCTGAGGGTTTGTGATCTCTTAAAAATGTTAGGCTTGACGGATTCAGAGTATAACTTTACAATTAGTCTACAAATGTGAGTAGAATAGAAAACATATATAAATCATTTTGAGAATATTCCATTTCAGTCACATCTATCCAAATATGATATTTATAATGTTAAGTACAGATTTGAGAACTGAAAATATGGCTTTGCAATATTTTTATATAATGTAAAAACTTCAGCTTTGGTTTTGTATAGGTCTATGCTATTTTTAAATTGAAAGTACTATAATGGCAGTTGAAACTAGGAAACATGTTTTATTTTATTTAAGTAAAATAAAAAGGTGGAACAAGACCTATTAGTCCATTACATTTTCACTCTTTATTTAAATCAGCACTTTTACATTTAAACATATGAATGAAGGTCTTGAAATTCTAGGAACTTTTGCCAAAAGGGAAATCAGTATGCAATATAATGTAATGTTAGATGCCAGTAAATCCACCTATTCATTTAGCAGACATCACAATTCTAATGTGAAATCAAGCAATGTTTGAGACTTTAATTAAATGGAAATGTATTGTTTTAGCTGAGAGAAAGAAAGCAATTGTCTATTACATATCCCAAGGTATAAATGCTAGAAATACAGGGTTTAACTGGATGAAATTCTAGACACACACCAACACATGTGTGAGTGCACACACACAAACTTAACTATATGTAAGCAATTGAGTTTAATAAATTGAATAACTAATATATGTAGAAATGGAAATTACTTGATTTATAAAATTGAGAAATAGTTTTTATCATCTTTGGTGGACAAGATTTGATTAGAAAATTCTTCTAATCGCTTAATGGGTATCTTCCTCTTTCATGATTATCTTAACAAGCATACTATTCCTTAGATCTAAAAATAAACTTAGGGATTCCTTGATATCTCATGTTATACTTATATTTTAACAGGTAAACTCCAGGCCATTTTAATATCATTTGGTAATTAAAAAATTGCCGTATGTAAAATAGCAAACACATCTGAAAACTTTTCATGAACACTGTTTGTCAGCAGGTTTTATACTGCTATACTTTATTTAGATACACATAAAACTGTACTTGCCAAGATTCTCCCCCTCCCCACTGACTAGACTGCTGTAATTATAACTGATGTAAAGCTAAGTCCATAACCAATTATTCTTAAAGAAACAAACCCATTATGTTTGGGTTTTTCATATGACTTATTTAATTTGCTAACTGAATAAATGGATTTGTTGGCATATGATAGTTGAGGGAGTTCCTTCCCCTAGCTCCACCTAACTATTTTTCTTCCGTTTATTATTGTCATATCCATACGGCATGGCTCAACCTTTAAAAAGTATTAAAAAATCACATTATTTTCTCAGTGCTTTTCAGTGTGAAAAATATTAAAAATGAGATGTGATGTCTTATAGTTATTTATACTTTAAATTTAATTTGTGTAAAATTGACATCCTCTTAAAAATAGAATTACAACATTGTAAATGTATTCAATTCCTTATGTGCTAGTCTTAAACTTGTAGCAAAAAAAAAACAGTATGTGGTATAATATTAGAAAAGGAAAGGCTTATTGTCAGTTAATGAAAGGAGAAAGAAGGTGAAAACATCAATTTTTACCTTGTTTAGGGTCAGCCTGGAAGAAAAGAAAGTGTTTAGATATGGAGAGATGATTGAAGTTCCAGTCCTAATTATTTTGTTTCTAAGGATTGCAGAAATACTATAAAATTTATCATTGACTTTATAGAAGAGTTCTGAGTACAAATTTGCCATAGGACAGCTGAAGCAGTGAGAGAGATGAAGCATAAATATCCCCAAACAACCTATTTTCCATATTGAAATGTATTTCTTCTAAGATGGGGAAGCTTTAATGAAGTTGAAGACTGTAAAGTGGTTTACCTGACAGATGAAGCAATAAGCTCATTTCCTCTCTGCAGCTAAAAACTTAAAATTACCCATCTGTCATTTCTCTAGTGGGTGGGGATTATAATGGAAGGCAACAAGCCATCTTAATTACATAACTATTCCAGCTTCAATTATATATCATGTAGAGTTTAAAACACATTATCTTCGTATAGTAAACTGAACATATATAACTGTGGCAATATTCACTTTTATCCTTGACATGTATATTTTCTCAATACTAATTTTTTTGTCTAATATAATTTTTTAGCACACTTTACCTGCAGGTGACTTTCTCTCTTTTGATTATTAAATTATCAAATATGCAGTGATTATTTGCTGACAATTACTATATGCCTGAAACCATAGCAGTGTACTTCATATGAGTTTTTAAGAAAAAGGAAAGTAACATGATTTAAATTTAGACATATTTTTTAAAAATTGTGGTTTTTTTTTTGTAAAAAGTGGTCTCTATCACTTTGTACTATAAGTCTCAAGGTATGATAACCCAAAGGACCCCATAGGTGTATAGATATATTTATGTGAGTTCGAGCAAAAGATCCTTGTAATTTAGGTCACTTCTCTTTGTTTATACAGTAGGATAGTTGCTAGAGGTCCAAATGTGATGCTATTTTTTTTTTTTTTTCATTCACTTGGCCCACTCAATGATAACCTTGAGCTGTGACCATCACAGCTGAGGATGTGACAGGAATATTGAGCTAGGTAGGATTAAAATAACACTTAAAGAGGAAATCTTTTAAATTTTCTATGTAAAAAGACATCTAAGTGGAGATAGTCAATATGGATAAAATACCATTGAAAAAGAGACTTTGAAAAGACTCTATATATCCCTTGCAATATAGACCTTGTATATATTGCAAGGGATATATTATCTTTTACTTCAGTGTGAAACCTAAAAACTTAAAACATTATCATTTTTATAAGGCCTTTGATTTAATACAGAAAAAATGCCTCCCACATTTTTGTATCAGTTAGTTTCCTCTGCATCACAAACTCCACCAAAACTAAGCAGCATATAACAATAAATATTTGTTTAGCTCATATTCATTTGGATCAGGTGATATAGGTAGGAGTCACCTGCGGCAGCTTGTCTTTATAGTTGTCTTTCTTAATCTGGGATAAATATTTAGTCCACCCCTGTTGCTGTCAGCAATGGCAGGAGCACAAGACACAAGACAAGGACTCGTAAAATCCAGGCATGAAACTGTGCACAATTACTTTAGCCTGATTCCGTTGTCTAAATAAGCTACATGACAAACCCAAAGTCCAGGGTTAGAGGAATATACTCTGTCCCTTAATGGGAGGAACTGGAAAGCTATTCGACAAAGAATATGAAATTTTGAAAGAGGGAAGAGGTAATGTTAATATAATCAATCATAGGAAAAACCTATCAAGTGCTCATATTTCCAAGAATTGTACTAGGTCAAATGGGAGATAAGAAACATAAATCAGAGTTAATATGCCAAAAGAGTTTGTAATCTACTTGAGTAGATAGCAAATTGCTTATGGAGGAAAAAAAGATTAATTATTGTTGTATAAATGTGACTTCTGTTTGGTCATTTGTCCAACTTTTGGAGAATTTCCCACACTTTATATACAGACCGAGACTCAGTGGGAGGCAGATCACACCTCCTAATTTAAAAGCTGAAAACACCAGGCAAATTTGTTAGCTCCCTAGAACTTCGGACCTTGTTGTGGAATCTGAGCTTAACCAATGGTGAGGGTAGGATTGGGAAGAGAAATCAGGAATTTGAATTTGGAGCTGTGTCTGAACAGAAGCAAGGATGGTAAAGAATGCTTCCAGGTAGAAGATGGTGTTTCCAAGGGCAACTGTGGTGTTGTCACCAGCAAAAGGGTCAAGGCATAGAAGTGCTGGTGGTAGAGGCATGACTGCTCGTGTTGGACAGTGCACGGATCTCTCTAGGATGGATTTTGGCTGCAATTCTTTCCAACTTAAATCTCTCTTTTAGTTTTAATCCCTTTATCTCATTCTTATATACCAGTCTTCCCAACTATATTCTTTCAATAAATGTAATTTTTCTGCTCAAATAAACAGTCATAATCTGCTGCTTAAAACTACAAACCCAGACTGATACTTTCACAGTGTATAAATTAAGAGGTAAATTTTGTAGCAGTTTAAAAAAGTAATAGCAGCATGAGCAGAGGAGTCAGGGAAAGGTTAAGGATATGGGATTTAACTGATTCTTACAAGATGTCTATGGAGTAAATAAAGAAAGAGATGTGGGCTAGATACCCTGAGCAAGGACAGTGGAATGAGTAAGTTAATTTGTACAATTAATAGTAGGCCAGTGTAGTGGTAACTTGAGAGAGATGATTAAACTGGCCCCTTCTAGCTCTCCTTCTCCATTCCCTCTGCTCTATATTTAGGTGTTAGTCTCCTCTTACCAACTTATTGCAGGCATTTAATCCAAGCGTTATAATGATTGAGTCTCTGGCTTCCATGGACAATTTTCAATTATTATTACTTAGGTGACCTCTAATAACTTTGATTATGTTTACCACTTTGATTTGTGGCTTCTGTGACAAGCACCCTCTGGAATTTTCTATCTCCCTGGCTGCCTCTGTTCAGCCTCCTTTTCCAACTCTCTTTCTTCCTCTGTCATACAAAGGCTGGTGTTCTTATGGTTCTTTCACAAACATATTTTTGTTGTCCCTTTACTCATTCTTCCAGGGCAAGCTCATCAATTCCCATATGTTAAACAAGCATTTACTGTTTCTGTCTTCAAGATCTCTATTTACAGCCCTGATAACTCTCAAGTTCCAAACATATATAATTAAGTGCTTGGGATAACTCTCAAACTGGATTCCCAAGAGGCAGTTTCAATTTAACAAGTTCGAATTGAAAACATTTCCCCTCCTATTTGAGCCTTAATGAATGGTTTTACCGATGCAGATATTTCTATTTCTTATTTCTTTCCAGTCTCTACTACCACCTCTATCCACTCCTATACTGAATCAACCATTAGGGCTTATTGATTTTTCTTCTTTGATATTTCTCAAGTCTTCTTTTTTTCTTCCTCTCTCACTGCCATTATCTTTGTTCTGTCTGACATTATGTCTCTCACTTGATTTATAATCTGAGTTCCATAACTGGCAGTCCTTCTTCAAGTATAGTTTTGCTCTAACTTTGTTGGTAATCCACACACATTCTTTTTTTAAAAAAAGTATTTAAATGTGATTACTGTATTTTTAAAAAGTGTTTAATGAGTTCTCAATCGCTCTCAGGAAAAACTGTTATCTTGAACTGCTATTACAATAATATAGCATACAAAATCCTTCTGTGACCATTTTTTCTTCTTATCTCTTTAGATTCAGCTTTTAGTTTTTCCTTCTCCCTCTCACTTCCATCACAATCTCAGACACATTTTATGCACCTACATGGAATTCATCTAATGCATATATCTAGATCTATCATTTTTCAATCTCTACCTCTTGCCATTCACTTCTTCTGAACACGCCATACTGCCTCCACCAAATACATCCTACACTGGATAATACCTAATCACTACTCAGGAATCATTTTACTTCTTACCTCTTCTCTGAAGTTTTATATAACTCCTTAAGTCTGAGAAGGTCTTTTCTAGTGGATCTAAGAGCACCTTGAACTTACCCATATTGGGGCATTTGATGTTACAAAAAAATGTTGTGATTCATTTCTTTATCAGACACTAGATTCTAAATTTTCTAATGTCAGTTTCACACTTTTTTTTCCACTGTTGCATATAGTAGATGGATAATAAATATGGAGTTATTTGAATTTGTTGACTGAATCATGGGAAATAAATTTAAAACTGAATATGGACATTGCCCGTTAGTCTAAGGAGTAGTCTTATGATGGATTAGTTTCCAATTGTAATAACTCAAAAATAAGGTAGAAAGCATTTACAATTTTTATGTATTCTATACACTTTCTCACCAAATTACTGTTAGGTATTTAGGCAGGCTTGAGTGACAAGAGCAAAGTCTCAGGTCTGTAACCATAGAAACTTCTCTTGAAGACCTTTCTTAAGGACCTCTCAGAAACACCTCTCTTTTCGGGTTATAAATTACCCTAAATCCTAGAGCACAAAGGCCATAAGAGCTACTGGCTAGACCAGCCACAAACACATGCTCAGAAAGTGCTACCTTAACCTGCCCATAACCTCAGATTCATTATACTATCATTATAATGCCATGACTATGCCTAGAAGTTCATGAATCTAATTATAACAGACTGAATTCTGGGTGAGCACATGCGCAGTAGGCAAAGTGTTACATAGCAGCCAACTGTCAGTCAAGGTGACCTTACATAAGGATCATCTAGGACTTCCCATCACTGCTAAAATATAAACATAAACAGACCTTCCTACTTCTGCAGGATTATAGCTCTCTTGGCTGAAAATCCTCTCCTCCCTTGGGGCATACTCTGTCTTTTATTTCTTTTATCTTTTTACCTCCCAAATTCCATAGGGCTATAGCCTTCCCTAGGTGGCCCATCTCCTTCTAAAATAAATGTACTTTCAATAAATCTACTTTCCTAAGTCTTGCTGACCTGTAATTCTTTGCTGCAGTGGGGAAGAACCAAGGAAAAATGCAAATTGTACTTCTTTGTTGTTAACCCCCATGGCCCTGGGGTGGTGCCAAAGTTCAAATCACTCTCTCAAATGGTAACAATACTAGCCAATACCGATCATTGCATAGAATTCAAGGTTTCTTATTATTGCCTATATTGTTACATTAGCATCATTTTTATACATATTCATAAGAATTTATATTCATTGCTATGATTTGTTACCTACTAAACACCTTTTTTGATTACTAATTCAACTTCTTGATGCATTGATGTTAACTATTTTTTCCCATATTGAATTTTTCAACTCTAATAAATCTCTTTTAAAATAATGTGAAATATAACTTGGAATCTATATATAATATTAAAGATTTAAAAATATATAATTAGTTATATTTATTAATGTAGTGAATAAATTAATAAAAAATAAGGATATGAGTTTTTCTAGTATATATTTAGATGAATTTTATTTTCTTAACTATTAACTTTTATTAAAAATGAATGAATTTATCAGTTAATTAATGATGGGTAACTACATCATAAGCTTTGGAGAAGAAAAATTTTCTATAAAGTGCTACATACCAACATAGAACTAAACCTTTTAATACATCATTCTATAAAGAACACTTCTTACCTGTGTTTCCATTCTACGAGTAAAAATCTTAAAGGTTCTGAAAGGAACCACCTAATTCATATGGTCTACCTAAATCTAGTCTTTAAGGAATTTTATAACTCAAGACTTAGCAGAGATATCAAAAGATTTGACTTAGAAACAAAATGTACTAACAATCTACAATGACAGAAATTCAAATTTAAATTAAAATTAATATACGAGGAACCTAGAATAATATCCAATGAAGGCATAATATATGCTCTAATTTTTTTTCTATGAAGAGAAAGGGAAAAGTTACACCTTTGGTTAGACCATAATATCTGTTTTACATTTTTGTTATTGTTTAGTTGTCTTCATTCTAGTGTTCAATTTTAAAGTATTCTTGCCCTTTTCCACTTGTGAAAAATTTTTACTTTGTGTTCAGACATTTATTAACGGATTTATTTTAGTCTTCATATTCTAATGTAAATTTATTTAATCTTTTTAAACTTATTAAAAAGAGTGGTTCTCTTCATTTATCTCTATGGCTGAGTCCTTCAAGTATAATAATGATGGTGAACCAAGAGCATATGTTTGTTTTTTCTTTCCCCTATTATCTTATTGAAGTCATAACATAAATTTTAAACAATAGAACAAAACTGTGACCAAAACGAGAATAAGATTTCACAGCAGATGAGAGTTTACTGCATTCCAGAAGATGGGAAAATGATGGAAACATATTATGAGATTAAGCATGAGAAGTTAAAAATCCCAGCTAGTGTGGTAAAGATCTACAGCTGAAGAGATGGCTGATGTAACAGGTATAAATAACCTTATAGAGAATCCAAGATCAAGGTCTGCATTGGAGGCTCAGAGTCAGATGAGATTTATTATAAAGTTTTTTCTAAGTAATAGCTTCACCAATCAAATTCTTTATTGAAAAGAGATAGTCTAAATTCCAGAGAAAGTGAATTTGAATCATTGGGGCAGAGATATTGGTGGGAATTGCTGAAGGGAAATAGTTTATGGCGCTAGAAAATAAGTCCCTTCTCAATTTCTCAGCAGAAGGCCTTTTAATCTAAAACTAAACCAAACCCTTCCCGTCAATACACCTCTCTCCTGTGTACACAAATCTTGCACATTTCTCCTTTGGAAAAAATGATAATAGGCAAATACATCAACATCTATAGTAGATGAGGAATCTCCCATGAGCCATCAAGGAATGTCCATATAATCCCTTAATATAAGATATTAATACACCATCAAAGATCATCAGAAATATGAGAGCTAAATAAAATTAAGCTAAATAAAATACAAGATAAATTTTTAAAATTATACTAGAAGAAACATAATTAATTTGTGTAAGAGAAAAAAATTCTAAAGTCCAGGAAAATTCCAGAGTAAAAACAACACCAATATTCATGCATAAACCAAGAACAAAACTATATGAAAAATGTGAGCAACTAGAGAACAAAAAGTGTTCTTAGAAATTAAAGAAAATCTAATTGCATAAATGCATAAGAATGTAATCTATTGAGAAATGCAATGTAAAACCAAGAAAAATCTGTAAGTTAAAGCACAATTATAAAAGTAATAATAATAAAGAAAGAGGGGAAAAAAGTGAAACCTAGAGGATTTAACCAGCCTAGGAAGTCAGACAAAGATCTATTTTAAGAGCCAGAAAATACAGCACCAGAGGGAGAATCAAATTTAAGAACCCAACACCTATCTTATGTATTCTGGAAATTAAACTTTCACATAGAAAGGGTTTTATTTATTTTTTGAATTATGGTCTTATTTTCTGATTTATCTTTTCCTTCTGACACTAATAATATTTCTTTTCTTTCTTTTATTTTGTTTTCTCATTTACCTTGTGATCTCTGAGGGTCTCGATATTTTCTGACAAAGAAGTATATTGATTTTCCTTGGTTGCTCTTAATGGTTTCCTTGTATATTGTGGATATTGGAGTCTTTCTCAGTCATCTTCTCCCCTGAAGGAGGCAACTACCTGGGAGATCCAGACACTCGGATGACTCATTTAAAAAAGTAGGATATGCACTAGGGTATCTAGGAAGTAAGTCAACTAAGAGGCCCCTTGCTTAAATATTAACTACAACATATCCTAGTGAAATGAAAAATTTATATATTATTAATATAAAATATATAAATTTAAGAGACAACTGAATTTTTCATTGACTCCTTTGCTTCATTGATTAAGATGTAATTTAGAGTAACTTTTATGATGGGTTTAAGTGTCAATGAAGATTTTCTATGGTGACAAGAAATACTGTATATTTTGGCAGAAATAATTTTGATATAAAAATTATTGCTAAAAAATGTTTATGTATTCAACAATATTTATAAAGTAACTACCATATTCCAAGCAATTTTTATATACTTGGGTTATATTGGTAAACAAAATATCTCCATAATGGGAATACGTATTTAAAAAAAGATAAAAATAACATGGGGAGGCAGAAAATTAGAGTAACAATAGATTTTATTCTCTACTGTGGATATAAAAAATAAATAGAACCTAAAAATTAACTAGTCTGACAGTTTTATATCTACATCAGGATGTCCAAAGTTCCTTCAGAATAATTTCACAAGTGTGTTCTGCAACAATGTTTTCTTTTCCTCCTAGTGCTTAGAAAGTGTCTTTCCAAAGTTTTCTTCCAAAAACATTCACCTTTTGTCGTATTCCTTTGTCATATTCAAAGGTCTACATCAAGAATTCTTTAATCCTCCAATTCAACATGGATGCAGAATCATAGGGTAACTGACATAGTGCCAGGACAATAAAGATGTATTATTTGATTATGTGCATGCCACTAGTATTATATATCTCTTCTCTAAGTAAAATCTAGATATAACTTTCTTTCATTACATAATGTAATCTAGACCTTGACCAGTTTTTCCTTAAGTATACAAAATCCTTTTACCTGATCCCTCCCCAAATCAGTTGTCTGAAAAGGAGTTCCCAAATTATTTCTTAGTAAATATTGTGATTGTCACTCTTCCTCTGGCTCCCTTTTTTCCAAGAATTAAATCTAAATAATTCTTCCTTTTGTCCATTGACAGCTATGACTCTACTCTGGATGTGCTTCTGCTCATAGACTTCTTTTCTCTGATATTTTTACTTTATTTCTAAAATATTATTCTTTTACCCTATTTGCTTATGGGTCATGCTACTATATCTGCTTATAGGTCATGCTACTATATCTGCAAAGTTCAAACTGATACCGACTCAAGTGCTAGACAAGAGCATTACCTGTCTCGGGAAACTCAGCTTAGATGGAATTTGGATTTTATCAAGGGAAAAATAGGCATGATACTAGAGCACAGAATATGAGTTATATCTTGAAACAATCCAGAGAAGACAGAAAATAATTAAGGAGAGAAGAGTTAGCATTCTTTATTCTAAAATAATGAGGGATAAGATCAGACATAACCAACATGTTTCTAAAAATAAAAGTCCCAACAATTTTTCAGTTGAAGCAAAATAGATCATTTTTATGAAGATTTATAGTTTTCATGATAGAAAAGTTAATAAATATACTATTAAATGTGGTTGAGTCTCTCTAACCATGTGTGTATATGTTTATTCTCTGTGTATATGTGTGTGCCATGAACACATATATTTTAAAGAAAAGATCATATAAATGTCATTACAAGTTAGAAAAAGTTATATAGGTAGATCTTAATACATTAGTTTGATATAAATGGAGTCAAGTATAGTATATCCAGTTATTTCACTTCTTTAAAATGTGTTCTCATGATAAGTGACTTTTAAGAATTAAGAACTAGTGAATACTCTAGAATGCGAAACTTGCTTTTTTAAAAATTTATAATATGATCCTGGATATTTGTATTTTAATATTAGTAAGTAAATCACAACTTTGATTCTTTAAACACTGAGTATCCTGCCACAAATCCTTGGACCTATATTTTCTGCTAATGAGATTTTTATGTAAGTTATTATAATTTTATCATTTTCACAACCTCTAAGTGAGGCATATAGGAAAGGATTCAAATAATGATAAAAATGTCAATTTACTTTATAAATTTTATTTCAAATTCTGCTGTAAAGAAGTTTTAAGAAAACTTACATCTACCAGGCATGCATCTTGGATTCATTATTTTATGAAATGAACTTTAGGATATAATTACCCACCAAAAAATATATTTTTCTATAGGTTAATACTCAATTTAGGGATATGCTGGAAATTTGCCAAAAAAAAAAAAAAAAAAAAAGGCAAAACAAAATGTAGCACCTTTTTTTAAATTAAAATCTTAACATAGATACCAGAATGTTTTAAGTCAGAAAATTATAGGAAATGGGAGAGCAAGATATAAACATAGTAAGGTACCTAGTCTGTCTCTATAATTATTTAATATCATAGAATTTTATTTTCTTTATAAAAGGTAACATTACTTAAACTTGGCTTCGTGCACTTATATTTAATATTTCATGTATTTTATATGAACAGTTACTTAATTCTAAATTCCATCAAGCCAGACAGTGAAGCATCTTTGTTTCCCAACATAAGGCCATGAAGACAGAAATATGACTCATACAATGTTCCTGGTTTTGAGAACTCAAAGACTAGTAAGAAAGATTTATGTGCTCTGACTTAAAGATATCAAGTTAAAAGCTAAGTAGAAATATGTAGAATACGTTATGAATACATGCAAAAACAATAGAAGTTCAACTAACTACTTTTGAGAAAGTGAAAGACTTAAGATAAATTTCATTGAATAATAATACTTGAGCTTGAGCTTGATAGAAAAAGATAAATTCATTGGATTAAGGGAAGTGGATAAAAGAGTTTGCATGATGAAAAGTACGGTGGACATGAACATTCATCTTTTTTTTGCTTTTCCAAGGTATCTTGTTTTTTAATTTATTATTTATTTATTTATTTATTTATTTATTTTTTTGAGGTATAATGCCATGAAAATAAATTGCTGAGCACTCTAGGATTTCACTTTAGGTTGGAAGCCACTAATTTGTCATGCCACCAATTTTCATCGTGTTGAAATTTTCTCTTGCAAAACTCAGTTACTGAGTACAGGAAAGTAGGATGAAAATGTTTAAATTTTATCAACATTATTTTCCATCATGAACAATATTTAGGCAGGTAAACTTTTTAATGATTTGGAATTCAGACTTGAAACAAGTAAACTCCCAAACAGCTCAATTGTTGAATTGTCTCATGAAGGTACAGTACCATAACCTTTAAAGATCACAAGATCTATACAGGTTTACCCCACTATCTGAAAGAAGAGGGTTCCTATGAAAACTTTCCTAAGCCAAAATGGCTTAAAGAGAAGCAATTAACATTAAGTTATATGGAAAATTTGTGACCATTTCCAGATCTAAAAGACAACTACTGACTCAAACCAAATATACTTGATGACACCCAGTTTTACTCATAATACACCCTTAGAAGCTCTGTTAGGCCTTTCTGATGCCTTGGGACACTGCTAATGGAAGCACAAAATACCTTAAGGTAAAGCACAGATGAGCACAGATACAGCTACGGCAGTTGGATGCTGAGATGCTAATGTAGTTTCTGGGAAAGGAGCTACTGTCACTGCTTGGGGTGTACTGCTGCCTCTATAATGGCTCACTGAAAAACATTGAATGTTGTTTTGCTTTTTGCCTTTTTTCATAAAAGTGAAAATCCTCTTCAGATTTCTTTTAGTTAGCAAAAACAGGTACTTATGTGGGTCTTTCGTAAAAGCAATGTGGCATATGTGAACTTGAAAAAACAAGGATACCTGTATTTAGAATCACCTTGCTGAAAAGTACTTTTCTTGAGCTCTAGAAAATATAATTATGAAAGGAAAAAAAATCTGTCTCTTGCCTCTCTGAAACTGAAATGAATACAATTCTGTTATGGTAAAAAGAAAAAAGCATTTTAGTTACTCATTAATGTTAATATTGAAGCTCTTTTTCATGACATGGAAACAGGCTTTGTACTTTCACATAATTTGCTTCTACCTTCCTCTGCCACCTTTGGTCAATAGTTCATCAATATTTCATAGTCTCTTTTTTTATCACAGTACTCCCACTTACGACATTACAACATTCTCTATAGGAGTTTCAGTAACTTAATTTTTCATCAGTCCATGTTATTTCCATTATTTTGTGGGCTAATTAGTGAGGGATTTGATATTCAATTTTTCACTGATTAATAGTTACTCATAATCTGTTGGCTACATAGATATGTCCTAATTGATCAGTTGTCAACCATTGCAAACAACTGCTCTTTTCTTAAGTATTGCAAACATGTCAATCATCAATGATACTTCCTTTAAAAACTATATTTTCTCCCCTCTTCTTGAGAGTACTATCAGGTAAGTTTGTGGTGGGACACAGATATCTATATTTTATGAAGCACTGTAAGTGATCCTGATTCACAATTGCAGAAACACTGTTATAATATGTTGCATATTATTTTGGCATTTAGATGTTTCTTTCAGCAAAATTCATTGTTTATTTGTCTTTAGAGTGTAGACTTCTGTGGTTAAATAATTCCTTAGTAATAGGTTGAAGGTCTTTGCTATGTAGTAAAGGATACTAGGATTTTGTCTTGGCTTGTAGATGGAAAAATAAGTTTGAGTCTAGACTTCTCTCCCCTACCACCTACCACCATTATTTTTAAGTGTAGTTCTATGTTTTTCACCTCATTGCTGTCAACCACTGTGATTCCATTTACTGGTATCTTTAAGGAAAACAATAATCATATTTATTCAAAGTATCCTAAGTGTAGGGCAACATTAGTACAAATTTGAAAGAAAGAATGGTAAACAGACAATGTCCTTGTCCTTATACAGCTTACAATCTTGAGTGGGAAACAAACGAAGAAATAACCATGCACTTGACTTAAAATGTAATTGTGATAAGTGCTATTATGTAAAAATAATTCAACTGAAGAGAACAGTAAGTAATAAAGAGCATTACAAATCTAGAAAACAGTCATTGAAAGCCCATTGGAAATTAGATAAAATGGATGTGGCTTAAATACAGTGAACAAAAGGAAGATCATCAGACTGAGTTTGTTTTGGTCCCTAAAGTCAAAATCATGTAAGCTTGGTAGGACAGTAGTTCTCAGTTCTGAATACACATAAAAATCATCTGGAGTACTTATTTACAATTCAGTTACCACCACCTTTTGACTAGGTAGTTCTGGAGGGGGCTCCTAAATCTGTATTTTTAACATAATCAAATGATTCAGATTCTGGTGTATAGTGGCACATTTTCCAGATAATGTTGTAAGTGAATAGAAAATGCATGTATAAGAAATCACAATGTGATAAATGCTATCTATGAAGAGAGTAGAGGAGAGAAGAAAGAATTTTAGAGATAAGAAACAGAAAACTTTTAAGTAGTGACTTTTCAGCTGCATCTTTAATAAAATAATATTCTGACTACTGGAAAAGAGAAGAACACTTTGTTCCATGAAGAGAAAATAGCATACAAAGAGAAATGGAGGATTGAGAAGATATTATTATTTGGGAAAATTGTAAGGTAACCTATGAAAATGGAAAATAAGATATGGATTGTTTGTAAAAAAAAATATGGAAAATTATTTTAAGAAAATTAAGTAATTCTAAGATATCTTTATATTATGCTGATGGCAAGCTGGATTTAAAGCAATAGAAATATCTAATTGGAGTTTTCAAAAAAGATAAATCTGGGAGAAATGTAAAAAAATAGACGAGAGAGGAGATTTTTTAGATTGATAGTCTTGTTTTGCATAATTTGATATTTGTGAAAAGTTCTAGAAGTAATATATTTTATCTATAAATTTTATGTAACAAAACAACAAATTACTATTAAGCTAAAAATATGATTTTACAAGTATTTTTCCATTTAATAAAATCAAATGTGAACTTGAACTTTTAACTACTCAAAAGATATATTTTATTTACTAGTTTGACATAGAGTTCTTTAACTAGTACTTTAAGTAAAATTGGAATATAATTTAATTAATAAAATGAAATAAAACAAATGTGTCTTGTAAATTAGATCATCTATAAACCAGTCCAAAAGGAAATAGTACAATTTAACCCATAGGCTTTTAGCCCCACTCTATAATTAAATCTCAGCTTTACTTCCAGATAGGTCATGATAAAAAAAACCTTTGATCATATGTATATGCGCTTCAGAGTTTGGGAACTATAAAAGCTGAGCAGTAAATTGTAATTCTTCATTAATTTAAAATAATCCCCTTGGAACTAGGAGGAGGAGATAAGGGCAAAGAGCTTTCCTGTTTGTAGAGTGCCCAATACTTGATTCTGTGAGTCTAAGTGGATGGTGATGTCTAAGTACTATGGGAAATGCGTACATTCGTATATGCATACATCCTAAACTAGCTAACCCCACTGAGGGTTCTACGGAAAAATTAGGCTATAATTTGGTAAGACTTCACAGATATGCCCAAAAATGAGATGTAGAAATAGTGCCATCTTCAGTTAGGTCATTTATTATATTCTGAATGAAACACTTTTTAGGTCAGGTCTTCCTCCTGCTTTAAAGAAATGTCTTCAAATAGTTTTATAAGGGAGATGATAAAACAACCTGTCTAGTGCCTCAGCATTAGTGCTATGTGGAAGCTATTGTGATTGCTGTCTAACCTGCAGAAGTTGGGATTGCTGGGGACTGAAAAATGAGAATTAGTGTAGTATGATGTGGAGGGGTTGGTGGGAAAAGCAAACCAATGTAGGACTCTAGAGAAATAGACAGATGGCTTTAGCTCTTTTAGGACAGAAGTCTAGGTTAGAAATTTCCCAGTGCACTGAAAATATCAGCAGAAAGGTGATTAACTCAAACAGCTAGATTAGTTTATAATAGACAAGTTGAAAGGCAATGGGCTCAGAACTTACCCAAATAAAATGTAGAACTTTTCTGTCATAGAACACTGAGTTAATGAAAGCTAGTATCCGGAGGAAACTATCATATGATTTTGTTTTGTTTGTTTGTTTGTGTTCATTAAGAGTTCCTTTTAGTCACTGGGAAGGTTAAGAGAAAAATGAGACTTGATAGGATTAATTATATACCAAATACCAATAATTAAACTTAGATCAAGTAATTCTGTTGTCCTAGACTCAAGAAGATAATGGGACTTAGGGTAGGTCACCCCAAGATAGGCCAAAATGACATATTGATTATTTTGAATTAAAGTTCCTTGAGAAATGGCTGGTGCAAGGAGGATACTCTGAGTCTCCTGTATGTCACCCTGAGAGCAGGAAATAAGTCTCCCATGTGAAAGGTACCCTTCCTGCACCAGGAGGTAAAAGACATCCTTATCAGAAGAAATAGGGAATTCAGGGCCCAGAAGGCTATATAAACAAACTCTGCTTAGTTTCTTCACTAATTGGTACCTAAGCCTGTTTCTTTTTTTGTCAATATTTGACAAATTCATTGTTTCTTTGTCTAAAAGGTATATAAACAGCCTGCTTTGATTACTTCTTCTTAGGTCCCATATCTGTGAGACCACTACATATACATAATTAAATTTGATTTTCTCCTGTTAATCTGTCTTATGTAAATTTAATTCTTAGCTCAGCCAGAAGAACCTAAAAGGGTAAATTGTTTTTCTCTGACCAATGACTTAGATGGGGGCCACATGTTTATGGATACATATAGGACAGATCTTGTTACTTCCCTCTCCTTCTGCATTAGATGGCCTGAAGTTCACAGACTTTGATTGGAACTAGATTGTCTTCTTTCTGTACGCTATATACTTAATCAATCTGAGTCCCAATTTCCACATCAGTAAATCTGAATAACGATGCATAACTTTAAAGATGGTTATGAGTTATAAATTAGGTATGCAACTCTATAGTCCTTATACATCACAAGTTCTTAGTATGTATTAGATGTCAGTAATTTATTAATTAAATATATTTCTAAAATCATGGCATACCAGCTAAACATTAATTATAAAATTGTAAAACTATATATAATTTTAACTTGGATCCTGCAAAAGAAACCAATGATTTCTTGTCTTGATGCATTAGTTTTCTAATAACACACAAAGAATATATAAATATATTTAAAAATACATACACAGAGTTAAAAAATTAAAGAAATAGTCATTTATTGAGATATAATATTTCTATATATATACACATATACATATATATACACACACATATATACATACATACATATTCTCTTCAAGACAACTGGCATTTTGTATGAATAAATTAGCAGCTTCATTGAACAAAAATTTTTAAAAGTATATGATGAAAATTTCTTCCCAAACTCCTAAAAATGTATATATTTCGTCACTATTTTATTTTTACACCAATATAGCAAATTTAAAAATATTTTTTCTCTAAATGTTAATTTTACTCTCACCTCTAAATTATATGTTAAAATACTTTTATGTAGAATTTCTTAATAAATATTTAACTACTGTCGTTTTTTAAAACTAGCAATTTACTTGTTCTTAATTAGTTATTCAGAGTTGCTCTGCATACTTATACATTGCTTTCTATTGTATGTCTATACTAATTTTGATATCTTCCAATGACAAGAACATGTTTAGATAAGAAAACAAAAATAACTCAGTTATTATTACAACTATATTGTTTCAGGCATTCATAGTAAAAGCAGAATGGGTCTATCCCTATGCTATTAGGCTGACAAAATCACAATTATGTTGTGAGAAAAGGAATATGACACAATAATTTTCCTTAAAGAAAGATGATGACTTACTTTCCAAGCAAAAATAGCCATTAGAAGAAAAAATTGGGTTTTATGTTCAGGACAAATATTCTTTCAAAATGTAGTAAAATCATACTCAACAGTATAAAACTTAATGGTTACTATAGACTTCCAGGTATCATAAATGATTCTCTCATAGAAAAAGAAATTATGTTTAAAACACTTTCTTTTAAACAATGGCCATGACTCCCTCAAGGATTCACTTGATATATAGAGTAGGCATCCCACGAATATTACTAGATACTTTTTGGCTGTAAGGATGAGTTTATTATTTTGATTATTTGAAATATTGTACTGTACTCATTTCTCTGTGCTATAATTATAATGCCATCTATTTTAGCATGTACTGTCAATATTAAATAAGATTAGAACTAGCAGAAAGAAAACATTTAACTAAATATACATAATTTTTCTTTGTTTCTGAGAATACCATAAAAGAATATTCTAATATAAGAACCAAATTCCTATGAAGCAAATTACAATGAGTGACCAAGCAACTCCCACAGAAGAGTGACTGAACCAAAGTTTTGAAGTAAATGCAGTGTTTCAATATCTCAGTGTATAACAACCTGACAGGCCCAGGCATTAGAATCCAGGAAAGGTCTCCTGACCTTTCAGTTGCAGAACTTTTAAATTGCATGGTGGGGAAAACGTTTACCCTTCTACTGGCATCATCTACAGCAGTCAACAGCTATGTTTTTCTGCAAACTCAACATTCAAGTTCAGATAACACCAGCCCCTCCCTGCTATGATTCACAACCTTGAGTTGAAGCCTTATTGTTGCAACATATAATGTGGCTGAAGAAGGGACTGATTCACTACTCACCATTCTACCAGAGTTAACTGCCTTAAGCACCAGACTGTAGGAAGTTTCCATGGAGCTCTATGGGAGACCAGTTCTCTCCAGGGAAGTAAAATGTACTTCCTAGTCAAACCCTCTTAACCTAAAATATGACCTCTATGAAGTATTATTAATTAGAAACTTATGTCACTTGACAGGAAGAGTTGTGAGTCTAGGCAATGGCAGTGCCCTTAGAGAAACTGGAAGACAGAAGAATTAATAAGAAAAAGGAGGACAAAAGTTACCTTGAAGCCATGAAATTTTGGTCAGGGGCCCTAAACGTGACCAAAAGAATAGGTCCTGAGTTGCAGATTAAGTAAATGCGCTGCTAGTATTGATCATTGATTTGTGAGACAATATCAAGTGGTATAATATACATGTTATTGAAGAAGGAAAGAGGAAAAATGGAGCAGAAAAAAATTGTTTCAACAGTTATTACTTGGAAAGCTTAAATATTTGGAATTATATATATATAATTATACATACATATATACTTAATTATATATAATTACATAGAATTGACCTATATATTATAATATATATTAAATACATATAACTAATATAGGTCAATTTAATATAATCTTGTTATATATTATAAATAATACATATTCATATTGTTTTTGATTTACAAAATTTTTTTATGGATTAGAAGAAATAATATTGTTAAAATGTCCATACTATTCAAAGCCATCTATAGATTTAATACAATACTATCAACATTACAATGGTGTTTTTCACAAAGTGGGGAAAAAAATCCTAAAATTCATATGGAACAACAAAGGACACTCAAATAATAGTCAAAACTATCCGAAGAATAACAAAGTTGGAGACATCACTCTTCCTGATTTAAAATTATACTACAAAGTTATTATAATTGAAACTATGGTATTAGCATAAAAACAGACATGTTAAAGCATTGGAGCAAAATTGACAGTCCAGAAATAAACCCATGTGTATATGATCAACTAATATTTGACAAGGGAGCCAAGAAAACTAAATGGAGAAAAGATAGCCCCTTCAATAAATGGTGCTGGGAAAATTAGATATTCATGTGCAAAAGAATAAAACTAGAACCTTATCTTATTCTACTCACAAAAATTAACTCAAATAGATTAAAAACTTAAATATAAGATCAGAAACCATAAAACTCCTAAAAGAAAGCATAGAAAAAGTTTTTCTTGACATAGGTTTTGGCAATTATGTTTTGGATATGACACCTAAAGCACAAGCAACAACAACAACAACAACAACAAAAACAAAACAAAACAAAACAAACAAGTGGGACCACATCAAGCTAAAAAGCTTGTGCACAGTAAGAAATGATCAATAAAATGAAAAGGCAACCTAAACAATGGAGAAAACCACATATCTGATAAGGAGTTAATATTCAAAATATATAAGAAACTCATATAACTTGTTTAGTGGTTGCCAAATGGAAGAGGGAAAAGAGGAGAGGTAGAGAAGAGTAAAGGGGGTCAAATATATGGTGAGGGAAGGATATTTAACTTTGGGTGGTGAAAACATAATGCAATATAGATATGACATATTATTGAATTGTACACTTGAAACCTATATAATTTTATTAATGTTATGCCAATAAATTTAATAAAAATAAAATAGGGTATTAAAAAAAATGAGCAGAGGAACTGAATGGATGTTTTTCCAAAGAAGATATTAAATGCCTACAGGTACATGAAAAGGTGCACAACATCAGTAATTAACAGGGAAATGAAAATCAAAACCACAGTGAGATATAAACCTTATACCTCTTAGAGTGACTGTCTTCAAAAAGACAAGAGATAGCCAATGCTTGTGAGATTGTAAAGAAATGGGAACCATGAGCTTTGTTAGTGGGAACATAAATTGATGCAACCACTCTGGAAAACAGAATGGAGGTTCTTCAAAAAATTAAAAATATAATTACCATATAATCCAGCAATTCTACTCCTGGCTATATATCTGAAGGTAAGGCAGTATTCCAAAGAGATATCTGCACCCCCATGTTCATTGCAGCATTGTATACAATAGCCAAGACCTGGAAACAACCTTTGTGTCTATCCATGGATAAATGGATAAAGAAAATTATGATGTATCTATACAATGGAATCCTATTCAGTCATAAAAAAAGAAATTCTGTCATTTGTGGGAGCATAGATGGACTTTGAGGGCATTATTCTAAGTGAAATAAGTAGAAAAAAAGAAATATTGTATGATCTCATATGTAGAATCTAAAAAAAATAAATTTATAAAAACAGAGATCAGATTTGTGGTTGCCAGAGGCAGAAAGAGTGGGTAGGATAATTGGGTGAAGTTGGTTAACATGTACAAACATTGTAGTAACAATTTTTTAATATATACATATATCAAATTATTACATCGTATACCTTAAATTTATACAATGTTGTACATCAATTATATTTTAACAAAACTGGAAAAATATTTTTAAAATCTATTACATTTTTGTATATAATCATCAAATAATTCAGAAATAAAATTTAGAAAAAAAATGCCATTTATTATAATGTAAAAAATATAGTTCTTTGGACTAAATTCAAGAAAAAATGTGTAAGACCTCTCCACAATAAACTGAAAAACAATGTGAAAGGAAATTAAAGAAAAAAGATGGAGGACTCATGTTATTGAATTTCTTTGTGCAAAATGTTCTTAATAAAGATTGTATTGTTTTAGTCTTTAGAAAAGCAATGAGTAATGGAACAGATTACAGACTAGAAGAAAAAGCATATTTATTTGGTCAGTTGTCTTTCTACAAGTTCTCACAGTAATACAATGCACAAAAGAAAATTTTAAAGCAAATTAGTTAAGCGTATGGTGGAAAACAATTTGATCTCTCCCTTACACCATAAGTAAAAGATTCAAGAAGAGCCAAAGCATTTTTTAACTCAAAAATAATTTTCCTGTCTTCAGGTCAGCTGATCAGCAACCTTCATTCCATATGCAACCTTGTTTCCCATTGTCATATAAAATAACATAATTACAGATTCTGAAGAGTAGGGTGTGGACATTTTTGTGAGGCAATTATTTTGTTATCACAGTTGGCCCTCTGGCCTGGAAAGAGTCACATCCTTCCCACATGTAAAATACATTCACTTCATTCCAACATCCCCAAAGATATTATCCTATTATAGCATCAACTCAAAGTCCAAACGCTCATCTAAATTTCGTCATCTCAAAAGTTCCAAATCTCATCAACTAAATCAGATATAAGTGAGACTATGGGTATGCTCCATTTGGGGATAAAATTTCTCTCCATCTGTGAAAAATGTAATGGTGGAACAAGAATAGGAACTAATTATAAACATTCCTATCTTAAAAATGAAAATATGGAAGGCAAAAGAGTTAATCCTGTGCAATATTGAAACCTGGCTGGGGGAACTCCACTTAGTTTCAAGGACATAAAATGACCTTTACTGTCTTATGGCTCCACCCTTTGAGCTAAAGTCTCCATCCTCTATGTCATCCTACCTTTTTCATGAAGGATATGTTTTTGCAACTGAGTGGTTTTATCAGCTTGTTCTTGGCTATAGAATTTTGAGTGTCTAAGTGGCTTCTACTGTGTCCTATGGCTGTAATTTTCAGTCAAAATTGACAGTCTTTGCCTATATAACAATCTCAAGAATCCCATAGATCGCCTATGGTGTCACAGGAATTCACTCCTTTAAATATGATGCACTTAAATAATGCCATCTATATTTGGCCTCTGCTGGTTGAAAAGATTTTTGAGTCACATGATTAATCTTTTCAAAGAGCTTTTTCTGTAACTGAATATACTGAACTTTTATCCTTATAAGGTATTAATGAAAGATATTTTTAGCCACGTGCATGGACTTTTTTTATAGAGCATACTTTTCAGACAGTGAATATAGCCATGAGCTGCTTAACAATAGAGATACATTCTGAGAAATGTGTCATGAGTGATTTTGGTGTGTGTGAACATCATAGCGTGTATTTACACAAACCTAGATGGTGTAACCTGTATTGTATATGCTATACTTTTATAGGACTGGCAAAGCAGTATGTTTGTTTATACCAACGTTGCCACAAACACGTGAGTAGCATGTTATACTATGATGTTACTATGGCTACACTAGGTAATAGGAATTTTTTAACTCAGTTATAATCTAATGGGACCACTGTCACACACGTGGTCCATCATTGACTGGAAAGTCATTTTGCGGCACAGGACTGTGTCTTAATTATAGAATCTTTTACAATCTAGATATGAAATTTTCCAAATTATCAAACCTTATTTTCTCTGTTTAATAGTTTTTCCTCAGTTTACTCTTTCCACTAGAATTTTACTATGAACAGAAAGAAGAAACTAAGTCTTACCTTCAACACTATGCTTGGAAGTCTCCTCAGCTTAAATGTCCTATTTCATTAGTCATAAGTTCTTTTCACAAAACTGCACAGCACAATTCTGCTAAGTCTTCTACCACTATAACAATAAAGCTCTCCTTTTCTCTAATTTTCAATAATGTATTGGATCAATTCCTTCTGATCTCTCACTAGTAACCACATTAAAGTCCATATTTCTACCAACAGTCTGTTAAGAGTCACCTGGTAGCAACCTAAATTCCATCTGCAACCTCGATTCATCTTTGCCCTATGGTATAACATAGTCATAGGTTTCAGTAATTAGGATATGGACATCTTTGGAAAATGGTTTTAAGCCACATCCGAAAGAAATTTACTCATATATTAGGTAAAGTTCTCCAACTCTATTTTACCACAATTCACAAAGGTGACATTGTGACCATATTTCTTATCTTTAACATATTTACCTACTCTTTCCTCTTTTATATTCAGAGTCAAAAACAGTGAATGACAAACAATAAATACAAAGTTAATGTTTCCTGGATGAAATAAATAATGACTAAATGAAGGAGGGAAGCTGTGTTAATTTGACCTCATGTCAGACTTCTGCTTATATACACTTATCTAAAAAACATTCAAAATATGCTTGATGAACCATGGCTGCCATTTTGAAACAAAGGATTTTGTTAGGTCTCATTTATTTTGTTTCTTCAGGCAGTTTTATTCAAAAAATTTTTTAATATAAATAGTAATCTTTATAGTCTCTATATTTAGGTCTTTAGAAACATAGCCTTAAAAGTTATTAGTAGAACTCTGTAAAATTTGTAGTTTGGCAGTTAAATTACAGAATTTAAACATCAAAATGAACTTAGACATTATCTGCTTCAATAAACCAAGTTTACGGATTAGGGACATGAAATCCAGAGATTCCAGGAAACTTGCCTGTCAAATCCTTGTTAGCATTAAAAAAGAACTAGAATTCTTATCTTCTCACCACCTTTTCTGCTTTTTCCTCTACTTTTTACTTACCATTTACAATTAATAAAAAACAAAAAGTAAGCTAAATGAAGATAGAAATAAATATCTTACGACTTAAATTTAGCTAGGTATTTTTATAGTTAATAATGCTATCTCATTAAGTTTAGGTCAGCAATCTCTTTTATTTAAGAAGTAGCTGAAGATATTATTTCATTTCTTAAACCTTTTTGGTATCTTAGAAATTATTTTCTAAATCTAAAGACTACTGTATAAAATCTGCTATGAGCCAAATCTCTTGAGTAAAAGCTTAAAAATTGTACATACTAAATCAATAAATATAAATTGTTTATCATTTGCTCTTATAAATATCTGTTTTAATCTCTTTAAAGATTTTAGTGTCAAAGTAAATGAATATGTATTTTGATTTGTTTTAATGAAATATTTTTTTTTACTTCTTAGAAACTATTATTTGGAAAAATTTTGCTTTTAAATTAATTTACATTATTAAACTAGAAAATAAATTACTTCGGGGAATCTATGCAAACTCATATTTTATTACTATTTTGCAAACCTTATTCACATGTTTGCCCAAGTTATAATTGACTATGAGTTTATCGAGTATAGTAAAGCTCCATAATATGCAAATGATAAAAGATATATAAACCTTTGTTTTATAAGTTTTGAAAATAATGTCAAGAATTCAGTTCTGGCAGACTAAAGAAATTTATTTTTTATTGCCCATAAATGCTGTACTCCCTATGCAATAGAATCACAGTATATATTTTCACATCATATCTAAAATAGTATTTCTGGAGAGTTTATAACAATTGATTAAATTTGACACATAAATATAGTTCATTAGTATAACATAAATAAGAAAGGAATAACTATAAAAAAGAAATAATAACTTTTTTCTCCTTTGTTTAAAATGTTAAATATAATTTGAAGCAGACTGAGAAACATAGTAACACATGTTGATGAGGTAAAATCAACAGTATTTTAGATAGAATTTTTAAGCATGAAAACTCAGCTCAAATCATGATCTACTCAGAAAGAGGTAATAAATCCTTGTAGAACTATATTTGAAATTCTTAAATACAAAATAATACAATCAATATTTGTGACACGAAGAAATAGAAAGCTTATTGTTTAGAATTCATACTATCAATTGACTTCAAAGTTGGGATTGTTTCCATCTTTGTCACATTTAAAAAACAATCATACATGTTGTTAAGCAGTGACTGAAATACCTTCTCAATCTTTATAAATGATTTAGCTGTTTACATTTCCTTCTTCATTATATTGTCTTATAAGGCAATTTACAAATTTAGTAAGGAACTGTGCATCATAGTGTGAAATTACTTTAGAAACTGTTCCCAGAATCCTATCAAAATGATAGATTCTACTGGGCAATTTATGAATTCAGAGATCCCTTTCATGCAGTTTCATTATTATCAGTTGCATGTCATTGCCACTATAATATTTTAAACAATTTTAGAAGAATATTTTTGACAACTTAGGGGTTATGATATTTTTCCTATACTAAAAGAACATTTAATTTGAAATAAGATACATTTGGATGTTTTTTATTTGATTTATTTAATTTTAGATTAAATTTCTTACATAGAGTGCAGAAAGCTGAATCTTGGCAAGAATACTTTTCTGCTAGAGGACAAAAATAGAACACTCTTAAATAAGTATGTGACACATATTAAATATTTGAAAAACAGTCATTTATGAGAGAATTGATATAATGTTGAAGGTTTCCATTATGTATGCATTTTTTTTTTTCTGGTGGCAATAAGGGCTATCTCTAACTCAACAGTTAAGGGTTTAAATGTAAATTTTGTAATATATTTGCCTAAGTGATCACTGTTATTACTGTTACCCAGTTAATAATTATTATTTTCATTCAAACTTGAATGCAAATAAAAGTGTTACCTTTTAATTCTCTTTACTAATCTCAATAATTTTTGACTGTTTTAACCAAAACTTGATTGTTATCTGTATTATAATTTTATAATTTTGTAGCATGCAGCATGTTTACCAGAAAAGCGGTATGTAACAATGACAAGATTAGAAGCTTTGGAATTTGACAATTCACTTTGTTCCACATTTTTCTTCAATTACTGACTCTTTTTTTAGGTATTATTTCAGGCAAATAGCTTCATTTCTCTGAACCTTGTTTTTTATGTCTGTTATGTGGACCACTTTGTTAAATTTCTTTTAGAGCACAGTTCCTGAGACAAAAATAGGTACTTAATAAATGGTACATACTATATTATTATTATTAATATTATATAGTAATAAGCTGTGGAGGACATATATTTATTTTGGTGAAAACGTAGTGATGCTTGTGGACTTACACAAAGTCCCGAATTCATCGTACTAATGTCAGGAAAAGTCTGACTTTGTTTTTGATGTTTGACTGCTGACAACTTTCAAGCCCCACCCCTCCCAGTTTCACTTTTGTCCTACATTTGATAATACTGATAAGAAAGCCCTGGTGCTTCCTCTTTTGGCACTGGCAGAGTGTTCAAACTACACAAATGCTAATCATGTGAGAAAACCCTCATAACAACTCCATTGCTTAATCACCCTAAAACTCCAAACGAATTGCTACTCTGCTTTCTCATTTTTGAACTTACTTGGGAGTGTGCTCTGCTCTTCCAAAGTACTCTCCTCCTGTGCTGTGTACCATCATCAATCCTTATATTTAAGTCAAATTCTATGTGTGTGTGAGGGTCCATCCTGTATCTTTGGGGTTACTACAAAAACTGACTTAGGTAATTTGAAGTCTTTTTATTTTTCTCATTTGCTTAAATTATGGACTCAATAATGGCTTATGATAAATACATTTCAGATAATAACATTTATTATTGTTATTGATTTCTTTGTACAGTCATCCCCCTTTATCTGCAGTTTTGCTTTCTGCGGTTTCAGTTACCAGCAGTCAACTGTGGCCCGTAAATATTAAATAGAAAATTCCAGAAATAAACAATTCATAAATTTTAAATTGCATACAGTTCTGAGTAATGAGATGAAATTTCAAATCATCCAGCTCCGCCTTACCCAGGACATGAATCATCCCTCGTTCAGCTTTTCCATGCTGTTTTATAGGATGCTCAACAGTCCCTTGGTAGATAGACTGTTGCGGCACTGCAGGGCATGTGATCACGTGACCCTTATTTTACTTAATAATGACCCCAAAATGTAAGAGTAATGAAAGGACAAAGAGAAACCATAAACTTTATCATTGGTACTTATGTATAGGAAAAAAAACATAGTACATATAGGGTTTGGTCCTATCCTCAGTTTTAGGCATCCATTGGGGTCATGGAATATATACCCCATGGATAAGGGAGGAGGCTACTGAATACTCAAGCTCTGTTTTAAGGGTTGTACATGGATTAATTAATTTATTTATTACAACATCGATATCAGGTAAAGAGGATTATCATCCTTTATTTCACAAGCAGGGAAAAGGAGGGCAGGGAAATTAACACAGTAAGGAGCAGAACTGGGACTTAACACCCAGGCTGCAGGTCTCTTGCTCCTATTTGTGAATCCATGTTGTTCTCTATGATACCAGAAATTCCTTGAAATAATATTAAGGAAGACATTCAGTGAGTGAGGTAGATAGGCATGTTGGTGTGTGGTCCCCAAACACCCATTCTTTAATTATTTCCAGGATTCAGGATATCTAAAGATGTCCTGGAAATACTCCATTCGCTAAGACATTAAGAAATATTTTTGATTAATAGAACACTAGTATCTTAACACAGTGCTTTTTTGGCTTATTTTTTATAGAGCGAGAATGCTGGGAAAGATGCTACAATCTAAAAAGTCTCCTTGATTTCAGTAAACATGGCAGAAACTCAAGGGCCCGGAGGCTATTAGGACACAAAGCAGATAACTTAGATTCTTTTGTAAGTTTTATGTATGCTAGAAGGTAGAAGCTTTGTTTCAACATAGTTCAGAGAGCAGCCAGCTTAGAGGAGTCACTGGGAGCCCCAGTGTTCTTTGGAATGTCAAGGAATCCCCTTTAGGGATCACAATAGTACAAATATATTCACCAACAGATTTTTCATACTCTCTGTGTGCCTATTTTGTCAGTACTGTCACTTTCTTGTAAGAAGTTTCCTATGACCAACTGTCTCAGGAGAAAAAAATGTTAACCCTTAAAAGGAGATGGCTCTGCAAAATAAGCTGGCACCAATAGAGATTGAACTGCTATGGCATTTAGCCTCCAGCAGATTTTCCCTGGAGCATCATAGAAATGAGAAATCTTATCAGCAGGTGAATTCTGAGTGGTACTTTTCTTTGCCTGGGAGAATAAATCTTGCAATGAGTTGGTGCTTTGTAAACATTCTGTTGTCCTACATTTCCACACCCTCTTGTAGTTAGGTAGTTAGGATGATATGAAGATAACATCTGGCCAAAGGGTTATGAGAGAAAGTAATGGATGTCAGTATTGCCCTTCAGCTTTTCCTTTCCCTGCTGTAGTAATTGAACAAGACTCATGTTCCAAATGATGCAGCAATGAGACAGTGAAGCTTCCATCACATGTGGTTCTAAGTGATTTTTAGAGCAGAGCCCCTTCTGGGCATTCCACCTTACTAAGACTCCTACCTATAACAAGAAGAGAAAGGAAACAATTGCTCTGTTAAATAATTGAGACAGTAAGATTTTTTTTCCCTTGGCATAATGTAGTCTATCCTGACTAATACTGATAGTCAGTGATAATTCAGGAGTGGTATTAAATGGTTTAACAAGATATTCAATTACTTAGATGGAAGATTAGAGAATTAGTTACAAATATACTGTAATGTAAGTGCTGAAAAGTTAAAGTGAAGAGCAAAAGATACTTATTATTTCATCAAAAATTTTAACTTGCAAAAAAAATTGCCTCCTGTTTCCATATATAGGATCTTTGATACTTTAGAAAAGTTTTAAACCCAAGGACAAAATGGTTTCAGTAGAGAACACAAAAGAGATTCCTTCAAATTGAAAGCTGGAACTGGCACTTGGCTTTTTCAGAAGTAATCTACTGGGTGAGCAATTTATGAGTCTCAATGAGAAATGAAAACCAGCTCCCGTTATGCAAGCTAAAATAGTTATTACTCAATATTCCCAACTCCCTTTTTTATAGGGCATCGACAAGTCGTCTACTTTCATCCAATTGGATGTACCTGTCCTGGATTTGGGTTTTGATTTTAGTAACAAAATTTACTAGGAAACAATAGAAAAACTTTTGTGGTGGCAGATTATTGAAAAAAATTGAATTACAGTACATAATGAGGGAGATGTCATTAGTAATACCTAGGGTACAGTGTAAGCTGTTTGTGGTACAAGCCAGTTTATCTGGTAGTTATTAGTGTACGAAAGGAGTCATCAGCGAAGCATGTTTTAGAATAATGTTGGCTGTGGTCATGGGTGCACAGCCTGTGGGACCTGCTTCTCCATCTCTAGTCGTGATTTCATGAGTAGCCTACAGACAATTCAATAAATTCCTGCTTTGCTTTAAGTCATCTGTTGTCAATATCTAATATTTCAAATGAGAACTTCTGAATAATGCAGTTATTCAGGCTTGTTATCAAAAGAAATAAATTCAGGCTTGCAGTATGAATTCAGGCTTGTTATCAAAAGCAATGAATCTAAGAGAGACTTTGATCAAACAGGTTCAAACAAAAAGGAATAAGAAGTCAAGAACACAACGAGATCAATGAGTATGGTTACTAGAAGTAGGAGTATGAAAGAACTGGAAGAATAGTGAATTAAAATCAGAGACCTTGATCTTTAAATTACTATCATTTATATGGAACACATCTGGATTACGCGATATGGATGTCAGAGGATGTAACTAAAATAGTATGCAAATAAAAGACATTTAAATTCAGTTGAAATATGAATTTAGGCTCTTTGATTTATCATTCAGCTGTCATTAGGATTGCCATCATATTTGCAGTTATAGGATAATTTATCTTTGCTGAATGGGAGGTTCTTAGAAATCTAAAAATCTATAACAAAAGAAGTAGAAGTTATTTGGTATGCTATAAAATTCAAAGGTGAAGTTGTGAACCAAAAGGTAGAATAACTCTTATCTAAAAAGTGAAAAAAAATAAGAACTATGTTTAGAAAGTGCCAGTGCCCTGTAGCATGAGAATGGTTTGTAGTTAAAAATATGTCTTTCATAGAGATGGCTGTTAAGGGAGTGGTATCCCTGAATTTCAGTTAAGATGGGGAGATAAAAGGTTTCTGAAAAGAGGTTAAGCTGCTAAAGGGGAGAATTTCAACAGACAATATTAGAAAAAGTTAGGGTATCATAGATATATGATTCATTAAATAATCCATTTATTTGAAAGTAACATTGTTTCTCCCAGGTAGCAAGCACCATGAGAAGAACAAGAAATATAAAGCGATTAAGTCATTGTCTCCACCTTCAAGGGATTTTATAATCTAGAGAAGGAGACAAAAATATAAAAAACAATTAACATACTGCATGATAAATGTCTCATACATATTTAAAGTGACCCGTAGGAGGACATATGCTAACTGGATTGAGCTTTGAGTTAAAGATGGGAAATGTTAGAAGGGAGGAGAGAGAAACTTACCAAGAAGGAAATGAGATGTAAATTTGACCTGGGAATACAAGATAGGGATTTTTTTCAAGAGTGGGGAATGAGAATGATGTCACTTAAAATTACTTGCAAATAGAAGAATTAGCGCTTAGAAACAGCATGCCATATTGAGAAATCTAACAGTAGCTGAGCATGGGTAGAGAGTGTACGAGTGTGGTGTATTCCCATGTGCAGAACAAGAAGTCAAAGTATTAAGAGATAATATTGGAAGTATGTGAGAGCCAGGTTTGAAGGGAACTGAAAGATTGGATCCATGGACCCACATAGTGGTCTTTTCCCCAATTTATGGGTCCATGGAGCCAGGACACCTACTGTAAATCAAACTTGAGCTACCACTTTGGCCAGTTTCAGGACTAGATCCTGGACTTAAGCACCAGGAATGTATACAAAGCTGCCTGCTAAGGATCTGGGTGATGGGGGATGGGTAGCTGCTAAGAGCTGAACTGATGGAAAATAACCACAAATTACTGTCTAAGCCTTCCCCTGGAAGTTTCCAGCCTTCAATAAAGTTTAGGGTTCCAAAATAGTTACATCAGACAGAATGTGCCATTTAAATTTTTGTGTAGGTGGAGAGACAAATTACTAGCGCTTCCTACTCTATCTTCTCAGAAACCTCTTGCATGATCTGTTTTTTTGCCTCTAAGACACCATGCCATATTAACCAGTTCCACAGCTTACTGTAGATCAAGCTCTCTTGATATTCCCTTGGTTATTGTAATTATGATCTGAATTCTGATGGTTAAGCATTGCCACTTGGCTTCTATTAATATGGAGCCTTACCATCTCAATCGATATTCATGGTCTTACCTACCATGAGACATGATCTGCAGAGAGAAACCTCCAGTCATCCTAATAATGCTATTGTCCATCTCACCAGCACAGTTCTGGTAGAGTTTGTGAATAATGTTTTCTCTTGGCTCTCCGGTGGAACATAAAATTTGGTGTATCACAGCTTACTACCAAGTCAGAGTATCATTTGTTGCTTTGGAAGAGAGCAGATATAATTCATAAGAAAGCAGTAAATTAAATATTGGGATTATTTTTAAAATTCATAACATAGATAATAGATTAAAATCAAAAGAACTTTTATTTTTAGAACAACACCATAAGAGAGAAAAAGTGATCTGGAAATCAAAAACTTGGCCTTGTATATCCAAATCAAAGCTTGAAGGCATTGAAACATAAACCTTATATCATGCAACATAGAGTAAAATAAAGAATCTAATGACATAAACAGTGTTTCCACCCTGCAGTGACAGAGCAAGAACCTGAGATTTAATATTCTGAGATTTAATATGATGAGGAAAAGAAAGCAAATACAGGTCCTGCTGCCTGGCTTCTTTTTAAGAAAACAAACCAAAGAGATTTAATACCTCTAGATAATTCTAAAATTGTGAGTGCAGCAACAACATGAGTTAGGGTTGGAGGTTCAGTCCTCAGGGATGGAACCCTCAGCTCCCCAGGTTTATCACAATCTATTACCTGTGCTAAGAGAAAAGATGTGATCATCACTAGGACATTATGTCCATGTAGTGGACACCCTACTTGGTGGTATCCTCAGTACATATGAATGCTCAGCAAATATGGGGAGAATACTGAATGGGAGAAAACTGACTTTAACTAAACTTTGAGCCATTCCTAAATCCAGTTCTTACAACTGAAATGTTTGATTGCCTTGAATGAGAGAGATCAAATTTTTGTGATCATCGAAAATAGGGTATATTAGGTGAGTTCAATTTTATAAAAGTCCATGTTTGCACTATTATAGTCTATAAAATATTGAATCTACTTTACTTAACAAAGAAATATTTATGTAGTAGAAAACAGTCTATTGATATTGTTGTAGCCACCAGCCCCCGAAAGACAGATGGACCACCAGAAATCAGTGAGTTATAGGAAACATACTCTTTATTCAGCCAGCTGGGTCTGTCAGGGGTACGCAGACCCCGAATTAAGCAGCCCCAAAATGTAGAGGTACCGAGTTTTAAGCCCTAAATCCCATTCCTCATTCTGTCTTAAACACAAAGGTCTATTTTTCTCTTATTCACTACCTGTCAACCCACAGGTCGGTTGTGCAAGCTGGGGTACAGAAGCAGAAAGCTTATTGTTAGAATGTTATGTTCCCATGGGTGATAGCCTATGTTCCCATGGGCGATAGCCAAGGAGTAATTTTCCAGCCAGCACAATATTAAAATTTGCCTCTACTATTGAGAGTAAATTAGCTCTTCACAGGCATGTGGACAAAAAAGTATTCAAATGCTCATTTAATATTATCTTTTGATATAAAAAATATATAAGATATATTAACATTATATTACTGGCTAGGGGTCTGGAATAAAGTAGCTTGTGGCAGAGCACTTCTGGTGAAACTAGGAAAGCAATAAGGAGCAAAGAGGGATGAAGGGGAATGGGGAGGAAGGGAGAGAGAAAAGAAGAGAATAAAAAGGAAAATAAAGAAAGAAAAAAAAAACTCATTTTGAAGTCATCTCATAGTTGCATAGGCAACCGGGAGGAAACAGAGATGTGAACCAGCATTCTGTGGGTATCTTTTTTCCTCAGAGATTATTCTTAATTTTGTGTAAGGTACAAGTTAGAAAACTCTGAGAGATTACATTTTAAAGATAGAGAAGCCAAGAGAATTTATAGAAAGTTCATAGTGATAGAACAAAAAAATTGGATTTTAGAGATTTTCTGGTAGCCGGACCTGAGAGGGCAAAATCCAGAGAGAAGAACCCTTCCTCAGCAGATTTTCCCCTCAAGGCATTAGCTGATTTCCTAAAATGCTCAGGGCCAGAGGTTAAGTAGCTAAACAGAAAGTCAATGAAAAGCAGAACAACATTTTCTGCAGTCTCACATTGCTAAGAAGATTAAAATTGAAGTTCAGGAGAGATTGTACTACAATTGCCAAATTCCCACTTGGGACCTAATGAAGACTTAATCTTAGGAATGTCAAGAGTGTGAAGGGTCTGAGATTTTACCTCACGAGATAGCATGCTCCAGTCTCACAGGTGCTAGGAGAATACATAAAATTTGTGAGTCATAGGCAAAGGACGTTATTACTAACATTACAGCAGGCAGCACATTTGCAGTGATTCTCATTGCCCCTCAAATGCCAAGGGGAAATGCAAAATGAGATCCAGGGGATGCTGCACACATGGTCAGTTTGTGTCACAAGGGAGAAACCTTGAGCTTAGAACCCTGCCAGTTTATATGAGGTCCATTACCAAACCCACCTAACTTTGGCCCTTGAGGGAGACAATATCAATATTATCTTGGATGGCAAAAAGCTCTGCTTTTTACCTTAGAGAGAAATAGTATGTTTATTTGTCAAGACTGTTTATTATACAAACATCCTTGAAAAGATAGTTTGAAACAAACCCCGACACAATACATGCAGAAACACCAAGGAGTAAAACAAAAGTTAATTAAGTCTTATAAAATTGACAACCCAACCTCAAGTTAGGTTGTCTCTGGTTGGATTAAAGCAATATATCTGCCTGCCCCCCTTAGACCACCTGTCAGAAAATAAGATTATCTTTGGAAGAAGATTCCATCATGTGGTGACATGCAATTTTTAATGCAAAATGTCTGGCAGTAAAGATTACCAGGTATACAAATAGACAAGAAAAAGATAAAAAAATTGACTAATAGAAATAGGCTTGTAAATGACCTAGTTCTTAAATTTACGGTAAATATTTGCACAGTGCAAGCTTTCACTTACTTTCATTGTTTGTTTGTTTGTTTGTTTTTGAATATTCTAGAGTATTCAATTTATAGGATTTAAATGAAAAAAATTAAAGAAATGTATTTGTTGGCAATTTTAGTCTTTTAAGTATATACTTATATTCATTTATGCAAATACATAATTATGTTTTTGTAAAAGTATGAATGAAGTATTCTTTATATGTATATGGTTTATACATTTTGAAAAACTCATTGCTGGACAGACTATAGCACCAGTTAAGTACAATATATTTTCTGAAAGTATTAATTTTCAAAATGTAACTTCACCAGATAGAAAATAAAACTTCAATAATTTTGAATATTTAACTATATTAGCAAATATACTGAGCAAGGAAGGACATTTGATGTTTTGAAAAGATGAAGAGGTATAATGTATGCCTTCCAGAAAATTGTATTATATTATTAATACATATACTCATAAAAAGTAGTTAAACAACAAAATAATACATATGGCAAAATATCAATAGAACAACAACAAAAACTGGAGAAAAATAATAAAAAATAAAAGGCATTTTTAAGATAACATGAGTTTAAATACTTATGACTATAAAGTAAATTGATAAAACTCACCAATAAAAAATGAAGATTAAATTCAGCCAAAAAGTTCATGTTCTGCCTTCTTGAGATGCCTATTGGCAAAAATTAAATTTCCAATCCCCACCAAAGGTTTGGATACCTCTAGGAACTAATTTTTCCTGTACCTGCCACGTTCCTAGTACTAGTCCTTGATCACTCTAATTCTGGACTCCAGATCACATTTTCCTTGGTAAAAGAATGACCCACCATCATCTCTTGGTCAAAATTATCATATGTTAATTACAATTCCAATTTTAACTTTAAAAATATAAATATGGAATAAGGACATTTAAGTAAAATATAAATAAAATGGATGATTTCTACTTGGGGCAGTTTAAAAAGCAGAAGAGTAATAGGAAAATGTATGCAAAGAAGCAATAAGTTTGCTACGTTTAAAGTGTTTACATTTTGCTCTGATAAAACAAACAAACAAACAAACAAAAATACCAAATTTACCCTTGTTGGTAGATGTTAGGGTAATAGCATTATTTTCAAAATTGACAAATTGAAGAATCAAGCATGCATCTTGCCTTCTTTCAACAAAATATGTGATTGGTTAACCTAAGGGTATATGAGATTCGAGTTTTTTATATGGAAGTATCACAACTAATTAATGCAGAAAGTGAATATGAGAATTATTTTACCATTTTGCAACCCCTAGTGAACTAGGTGATCTACATGGGAGTTATCAGTGACTTCTATCATTACTAAAAGAGAGACAAGCAAACATCATGTGCCTCTTAGGGGAAGCCCCTACCTATGAAAAACATATACAGTCATATACTGCATAACACTGGTTCAGTCAACAATGGATTGCATACGTGATGATGGGCCCATAAGATTATAATGGAGCTAAAAATCCCTGTTGCCCAACACATTACTCACGTGTTTGTGATGATGATGGCGTGTGGTGTTTGTAAAGTCTCCAGCAGTGTACAGTAGTCTTAGGCCTTCACGTTCACTAACTGACCACATGGAGCAACTTCCAATTCTGTAAGCACCATCTATGTCAAGTGCCCTACACAAGTGTACCATTTTTTATCTCTTATACTATATTTTTACTCTCTCTTTTCTATGTTTAGATCTATTTAGATACACAAATTCCATTATGTTAATTGCCTACAGTATTCAGTAAGTAACATGCTATATAGTTTTATAGCCTAGAAGCAATAAACTATACCGTATAGCTTAGGTGTGTAGTAGGCTATACCATCTAGATTTGTATAAGTGCAATCTATAATGTTCACACAATCATGAATTCACCTAATGACACACTTTTTAGAATATATCCCTATTGTGAAGCGACTCATTACTGTATATATGTTAGACTAGTCATATATATATTAAATCCTCTGGATCTAACAACCTATTATTTATGTTTCTATCAGTGAAATACAGACTGTGAGATATGAAATGCAGTGTTTCTCAAATATTAATATGAATAAAAAGTACCTTTGATTTTGTGAAAATGCAGATTTTTGTTCAATGGGTCTTAGGTGAGTCTGCTTTAGGTAATATATTTAGGTGTGATAACGACATTGTAGTTACATTTAAAAATATTTATTTTTAAAGATACATTATTTGTGTATCTTATGTATAGGTATTTATGGATTAAATTTGCCTAAAAATAATGTGAGGATGAAATAGTCATAAGTGTGAATTGAGCAGAATTGGCCATGGGTTCATAGTTATTGATCTTAGGTGATGTGTACGTGGGAGGTCATTATGTTTTTGTGCCTGTTTTTAATCATGTTTAAAATTATAAGAATTTTTTTTAAAGTTTTACAATATTTAAAATCATACAGCTTACTAGTAAGAATCCAAAATAGAAATATAGTGCTCATATATATAATAAACACTTTCCTTAACTAGAAACATGGTCAAATAATATAAACACCTTACAATAGAAAAAAGGAAATGTCATCCATATTGACTAACCAAAAAATATATGGTTATGAGTATAACAGTGATACATACCTTTTTTAACCCTTAAAACCAAAAAATTAATTGGTTAGAACCTTTATTTTTCTAATCACATCAGTTAGGCATGGTCATCAATAGCTGGTAGGAATATTAATAAGGAAAAAAATCTCACAACATAGTACGAGAGACTTTAAAAAATATTTTTGACACATTTATTCTACTTTTAGAAAATTATCTCAAGTATATAATCTAGTACATAGAAAGCTATTGTTATAAAAACTATTAATTTCTTATTTAGGATTCTTTTGACTGCAATTAACAATAAGGAATTCAAGCGTGATTAAGCAGAAAAGAATAAAACATTATGTTGAAATGGACTGCCAAAGATTTTTTCCTTTACAAAACTTTAGCCAAGCTCCCCTGAGTCCTCTTCTCGACCAGATTTAACCTTGGCCTATACAGACTTGAACAAACACTAACATAGTTTCTAAGAGCACAAGGTCTCATCTCTAGGATGATCCTAGCCACCCTTAAAGTGCCTGCCTGAGAAAACTCAAGAATGCCTAAAGAATTTACTGTTTGTTCTAGTCAAGATAAGGGCCCTGTCTCTCATCTTCCATGGGAGAGTAGAAGCCTAACCTCAATAAGCACCAGTTAGCAAAACCAGAGGGATTTCAGATAGATCAACCCCACATCCTAACTTTTGAAAATTTTCGCTTCCCTGACCTAACTGGGCCCCTATTCACCCTCCCCACATTTTTCTTCTCCCTTCAAACTGTTCAGACCCTTTTGTACAAATTGAAGTTGAGTTCAGTTCATGCTGGATTCTTTTCCTTATTGCAATAGTACCTTACTGATTAAAATCTATCTTTATCAATTTAATGTCTGGCTTTGTTTATCTTTGACAGGAGATGTCAATTAAAATTCAATGGTCAGAACAATGTCAAGTCTCTGAAAATGAATAGAATTCAGGGACTAGTGCATCATGATTGCAAAAACAGTTGGGAAATTAGAAAAATGTGGTGGTCATAGTAAGATGGACAAACACTCTATTAAAGGTCAATGACAAGGCAATTTTTATAGCAAATATGTGCAAATTTCCTGAGTCTCCAAGAATAATCTAATGGTTAAATAAAATGTGGCCTGTGCAACTACTGTATATCTGCTAAAACTCATGCTTTTAAGACTAATTAGTGCTATGATGTTGAATTTGTAAAAATACAAATATAAATATAGGAAATAAGTTAATGAATTGAGCACACTTGCCTCAGGAAAACACTGAGCCTGAATTAGCAAGACAGTTTATTTTAGAGTTAGCTGACATTTCCAGTGGCCCACTACTGGACAATATGATTTCTAGTTTGTTTATTTATTCGTTTGTTTGGCATGGACCTGCTGAATGAGCCACAGCTGATTATAACAGGAATCAATAATGGAAAAACAAAATGAGTTGTTTTTACTCCCAATGATGGTAAAAGCATGTTAGAAATCTGGCACATTGGGTACTTTATGTTGAATTGTGACTAAGTGACTCAAATTTGCATGAAGGACATAGAAATACTAGTGGATCAGAAACTGGGAAATACATTTTAAAAAGGTATTAGCAGAGTGTATTAGGAAGTAGAGGACCCATGTAAGAGAATTCATAGGACATTAGAGGGATTTATTGAGATAGTAGGAAAACATAGCAGGTAAGAGAGAAAAACAGTGATTCATTTACAGGTAATACTAATAATATCTCTTTTTTTACAACCTGAAGGATCCTCACATATACGCACACACACAAACCCATGGACTGGGAAAATGTATTACAGTTAGAAAGTCAGATTAAATTGTTTTACACGTTCTCTTTCATTGAGTAACTGTCACTCAAAGATGTTTCATTTGTTTTGGGTCAAATTATTGATTGCCATCAAGTATATTTTCCCTAAATTAGATTTTTTATCAATTTATATTACAGGCTCACGGTAGTGCTGTATTAGTGTCACTGTGGATGAATTGTTATTTTTATAAACTTTAAATACGGTATTAGTCACCCTAGGAAGTTTAGCTTCTTAGAAATATTTTAACATTTCATATTTTAGAATTAATTGCTACATAAGTAAAAAGTTATATTGCAACTTATAAGTTAATTATATCAATTTCTATTTCGACATTATGAATTTAGAAGTAATTTTTACTCTAAAACTAATAGCTAACTAATAGCTAACATGCTAACAATTTGAAGTTTATTAATGTTACATATATATGTACACTTGATTTAATAAATATAAAGACCTTACTAAAATTTACTGAAGATTTGAAAATCAATATGACCAATGAATGCTCTTGTATCCCAAAGTTAAAAATGCTGCTCTCAGTCTTCTTAATATGTAATGAGAATTAAAATCAGACTTTTTTTATTATTGAATTATGTCCTGTCAATTTTTCAATGTCCTTTGACATTTGTCACATTTAAGCTATGTTAATCTGATACATTTGTGTGAGACTTGGAAAATCTTGGGAAGAAAGAATTGTCACAGGGATAATAGGACATACAAAAAACAACTACAAAAATTACCGTAATTTTAATTTGTTATCCATGAAAACATAGGCTATTTTGCCTAAAAAGACTAACACAATGGTGACAACTAGATTATTCTTCCTGTCTATGAAAAAGTAAGGCTTGACAATATGGAACCTAACATTACTGATTATGTTTACTGAAATGTTTCACATCTCACATGAACAAAATTCAAATCATATGTCATTCTTGACTAAACACATTAAATATTTCCTATGAACTTAAGGGTTAAAAATCTCAGTTTCTCCAAATGGCCCTTCATGGTCCAAAACTATTTACTTCACTAGCTTCTTATCCTGCTATTTCTCCACGAAGCCCCTTATTTCACACCATACTCAAATAGTTGCAATTTACAGAAAGTAGCCATTCTTTATTATAGTTTTTTTTTAACCTATGCATGTAATAGTCCACTTTGTTTCTTCTAGTGTATCTTATCTATCTATATATAGGAAGTAAATTTTTTCTCAGCCTTAATGTTTCAAATCAAACACTATCTCCTTGAGGAAGCCACTACCGTTAGACAGTGAAAAGTATCTTTCTATGGTCTTATCCATGCCTTGGCTAGAGAACATTCCCATCGCTTTAAGAGTTTGTTCTCACACTTCCCATTCTAATTAAACTATAAACCTCTCACGTGAAGAACCCATGTTTAAATGTTAGTTTAATAAATTTTTCTTAGTGTCTTGCATAGTACCTGACATTTTGTAATATTTTTAATAAATTATGCTGAAAAAGAAAAGGAATAGATTAAAAAGATTGAATTTCTGTGTTATTTGGTTTAAAATTAGATAAAATGCATAGTAGATATAAAAGTTAAAAGTAATTACAGTTGAAAGTAAATTAGCAAGTCTCAGAAACAAAAGGAAAATAGGGGAAGTTGATTATTAAATAACTTTTTAATAACACAGGATAAGAAATTGAAGTTAAATGTTTTAAGCGAAAGAAAAATTATTATAAAATATATTTATAAATATTGATTCAATTTATATAATGACCCAAATGAAATTATAATATTATTTACTCATTATCTTAATTCATAATGTAAACTGACTTTATTAATGTTAATCTATAAAATTGAAATGAACATTTAGAAACTTGCTTGCTATAGCAATGGTCAGGTGAGTTGGAAGCTGGTATTTTTCTAGACATTTGAAGAAAAAAATACAAATATACTTGACAAACTTTATAGTCTGGGTTAGTGTTCTATATTTGACAGTGTTTGAGGCAGTGATTTCCTAATCTGTCAATGCATCACCATAACCCCAAGTCATTTTTTTAATTGTAAATCATACTTCTACCTCAAAAGAACTACCATAAAATTCATAACCTCTAGGAAAAAAAAATGAAATAATAACTAATATTTAGACATGTGATATGCAAATGTAGTCTTGGATCTCATTTTGGAACCACAGCTCTAAAGGAAAGTTTATGTCTCTTTCCAGCATCACTCCTGTCATAGTCATTGACAATCTCAGCATTAACATAAATGATTCTTTTATTTTTTGTCATTTCAGTTCTTTAACATCTTACTTTCAGATGATCTTGTCCTCTTTCCCATTTAACTGCCTTATTGTACCACCATATCCTTAACTTGGTCCTAAACTATATCTACAAAGCTTACCTCATCTCAACTTCAAGCATCTCAAACCTGACTATAACCTTTTATTTTTCCAGTACTGTTCGTTTTAAATCGCATCAAGTCCTGACTCCAGGAGACACTTCGGTTGATTTACTCACACTACCTTTCATTATGCCTTATCCAACTCAGTCCCTATTTCTTTTCTTACAGAATTTAAAGCTCAAAATCTCTCTTCTTCAAATACTTCTTTCACTTGGCACTATATCCATTTATTCTTCCTTCTTTCTCTCTGGTCATTCCCATTCTAACTACCTCTGTTGGTTCCTCCAGTCCTCTAATCTGTAAACATTAGCATGACGTGGGATTCATCCCTTTGATCTGTTTTTCTCTTTTCCATCTTTACTCACTGTAAAAGTGAGTTCCTCAAGTTCCATAACTTTAATTACCATTTATATGCTAATGACTGCCAGATTTATTTCTTAAGCCCCATAAACTCTTCTGAACTCTAGAATCTTAACCCAATTCCCTACTCAGATATCTCTACTTGGATATTTAATAGGCGTCTCACACTTAACATATCAAAAACAAGAACCTAATGTTTCTCCTCACCTTTATCTTGCCTTCTTCTTCATCTTGAGTGGTGGCAACTCTATTCTACTTCTTCATAAGCTCTAAACCTGGATTTATTATTTTCTCTTTCTCTTACACACCCCTTCCAATCTGTTCAACAACTCTTTTTGATTTACATTTAAAATACCTAGAGTTTTACAACTCTTATAACTTCTATTTGGTCTCTTTACTTCATGTTCCACTCCTTCCCCGCTTCTAGTTTATTCTGAGCCTATAGCAACCATAATAGTTCTGTTAAAAATTCAAATCTAGACATGCCATTCCTCTAAACAAAATCCTCTCATTTCTTCTCATTTCACTCACAGTAAAAGCTGGTGTCCTTATTATGTCCTTAATGCCCTCAATTCGAGAGAACTTCTCAAACTATTAGTGGTGAAGGTTCTCTTACTTGTTTATTTTTTTTCCTTTATATAATGGCCCAATAATTTTGTAAAATAAGTAAAAATGAGTTATTAAAAAAATGAAGAAAAACAGGATATTTAAGCCTCAATATTTTAATATTAATTTTAATAGACATAAAGTTACTCTATTACTCTATCAAATTATTATAAAAGTTTCTCAATACTCCTAATTTCTTATGTCTATTTCATTGGGACTAGTGACAAATTGATTATGGACTAATATAGGCTGGATGTCTACATACCAAATAGCACTGCTGTAGAAGTTCTGCCTTCTCTTTTCTACTTAGATCTCTTATTCTCTACTCCCTCTCCTTTCCTCCACTTTAGCCACAGTGATAGTCAATCAGTTCTCTGGACATTCCAGGAGCATTCTGCCTCAGAACTTTGAACCTCTTTCCGTCTAGAAGCCTAGATGCTTCTTGACTTTTGACCTAGCTTCCTTTAGGACTTTATTTAAATGTTAACCTCTAATAAGGTCTTTCTTGACTATTTTATGTAGAAGTTATATTCTTTTCCAGTATTTTCTAATCCTCTTGCTCAGTTTGTTTTTTCTGCATGTTTATTATTCTCTAATTTAGTATTTCTGTATCCCTGATCAGAATATAAGCTGTGTTTGCAGGAATTTCTACCTGTTAATTTACTGCTTCGTTTTCAGCACTTATAATAGTGCCTGGCACATAATAGGAGCTTAAATACATTCTTTTTAAAATGAATGATTATGAATAGCTGCACAAGACCTTATGAGTAGTATGAGGCATTAAGCATTTATAAGAAAGTTTAAATAGTTTTACCAACATATAAAAATGTAATAAACTGTTTGTTTTAAATTTGAATGAAAAAAACATGATATCATCAACGATTATAGTACTTGTTCCTACCATGTTTTATGGAGAGTTCGCAAGCATTACTTTTGGACTTAGGGGAAAAATAAAGCTTATTTGTTTATGTAATGTTATTTTCAATGTATGTACTTCTTGTTGTGGGGTAACAAAATCCAAAATCATCTAGAAGTGTTATTGAATTCATAGAAGACCTGTTTTGTGTATTGTCTTAGATATTAGTTATTAAAACCATAATTCTGAGGTATCTGCAAATGTTTTTATTATTTTAAGTAGGTCTTCATACTTGTAAATATTATGAACTACTGATTTATCACAGAAGCATTCAAGCTGAATGCTTGAAATTGATTATAACAAAACATTGAGAAATAAAGTTGTAACATTTATTTTACCTCCATATTTTAATGATAAAACCATTTATTTATCATGATTATGATCTCTGTTTCTGGGTCCCAGTTTTGTTCTTTAGAAATTCAGAATTGTTTCTCTAATTTATCTAAACATTAATTTGAAGTTTTATAAAGTTTCAGCCTTTTAAAATGACTTGGAAAGGGTTGTTTTATTTTATTTTTTTTTCCAATTCTGTTCTCTCTGAGGCACTCCAAATAGTCCCACATAAAAATCTCCTGGAAGTAATAAGATTAATAAGAAAACATTCTTTTGAAAATTATCACATTCTGTGCTACTTACCTTGTGATCATTAGTTATTACACTAAGTGCTACTATCTTGTATTAACATTAAATTTATATACATTATATCATTAGAGTGACGAAAAAACAGTATTTCTCTACTTTTATCTGTCTTTCTATATCTCAATTCTGAGAGAAATCAAAGTCATATTTTCATTTCTAATTTGGAATATTGTATTTATTTTTTGAAGATAGAAGAGAAAGAAAGAAAATGAAGGAAAGAAAAAAGAGAAAGAAAGAAAAAAGAAGTTATTTTTCATTCAGATATATGTTCAGAGTTTATTTCAATTACTTATTTTAATGATTTAGGATAACTGAAGGGGACAAAAGTATTTTTTAAAAATGAATTTGACAGAGAGAATTGGGTGATTAAAATGTATTCAAACATGACTTTCAGTATTAGCTCCAACATCTAAAGACCCTTGAAGTTGTTATTCTTGTCCTTAAAACAAAAAAAAAAAGCTGACCAAGCTGAAAAGCAATGACTCTTTTTTTTTTCTTTTCTTTTAAGATTCATCATAAAACTAAAGGTACAGGGCAAAGAGCCACCTGAAAAAATGTGAAGAAACAGAAAAATCCACAGAGTCACAGCCAAGATCTGTTTAACCAGAGAAGAAGCCATTGGAGACATAAACTGATAGAAAAACTAAATGGTAATTTTAATGACTTGCTGGAGTCTGAGTGTGGACTCACATGAGAGTGAGACATCCCTGAGGTCCACATTCTTATCGAAACTCCTACAATTTCCTAGGTTTTACCTGCAGGAACCCCACCATATTCTCATAGTAAAGAGCCAAAAAATGACCCCCTGGTATCTCTGCACGGGGAGGGGAAAATGAACTTTTATTAAATACCTCACTGTAAAAAAAGGCCTACTCTGCAAGAGAAAAGACTTTATAAGAGCCTATTCCACCTGGAGAAATGGAAATCTATTCTTCCTAGCCTTCTTGTCTCACCTAAGGAACATGGATGGCAGGATGGGAAGGCTGAGAAACATTAGTCAAGGTCAAAGCTCAGGCATATTTAATCAAAGAACATTAAATGTTTCTCTGTCACCACACCTCACCACCACACCAAACAGGGATCCATTCGAGAGTTGGAAAACACAGATTCTCTCTCTAGAGGAGTACTTAGCCCAAAGTCAACAGAGGAAGAACTAATAAATACAAAACAAAACAAAAAACCTTACACACACTACAGGAATTTGAGGACTGGTACCTATAGCTTAAGCAAATGTTAAATATAGCCCAACTACTAGACAGATTTACAGAAAATCTCACACAAAAGAAATTTACCTCAATTCCTATTGCCTAATATGTCATGAAGAACTGTTAACAACAATCACAGAAAATTGCAATGCATGACAAAAGCAGTTAAAGACATTGTCTGAAGAGGCAAAACAAAAATCAGACTCAGACATGACACAAATGTTGAAATTACCAGAACAGAAATTTAAAATAACTATGTAAATATGTTAAAGACTAGTGAAAAAATATAAACAACGTACAAAACAGGTGAGTAGTATAAGTGGAACAATGGAATGTTCTAAGAAAGAAACAAGAAAATGCTAGAAATAAAAAATCAGTGTAACAAAAATGATTTCATCTTTATATGTGGTATTAGGTTGCTGTAATGAGTGACAGCTCACTATGGAAGCTAGTGGGGCATCTCAGTAAAAGGGTGCTAGAAAGGACTTATAAGATTTGGGTGCGTTAGACGATTTTAAAAAGGTACTAGTGGGCCTTTACTCTGGATTGTATGCTCTCAAGAGACTGGAGTAATACTATGATTGAGTATTATACCAAATAATATCTATAAAGTATGAAGGATGAAGTGAGACTTAAACTATAATAGAAAAACAAAACAAAACATAGTGGTTACTCATCTTAACCAGGAAAGGAAGGAGGTCAGTAATTTTTATGGTTTCGACAATGTTCACATAGTTATCTGTGTTCAGACATGGTTATGGCATAATCTCCCTTTTGTCTTAACCCATCAAGGTCACAGATTGCCCTTGTCTGACTCTGGTGTTCTGTTAAATGTTTATTTCTAATGGAACATTATCACCGAGCTCTGAGCGAAAGGCCAATTTCTAGCAACATCAAGACCTAGCTCTTAGATGTTAGTGGCTGCTGTTTTGTTTCTCATCCAGTTGTATTTTATTTCATGTAGTAAAGTAATTTTCTCAATAATGCCTAGTTTGTTTTATCTCTATCCTTATTATATATTAATTCCCCATATATACATGCATAGTGGTGGAAGAGGCTTACCTCTATCCCGCCCGCTTTTGTGTGTGTGCGTATGGCTAGTCTAACAATCAAATAGACATGAAACAGATTAAAAAGAGAAAATGACCCAATTTAATTACAATGTATTGATGGGAACTCCACATACATGAGAGAGTCAGAGAACCCACATTCATGAGAGATTCAAAGACAGAGCTGGGGATAAAGATATATAAGACATTCCGAGCTAGGGATGAGAGTAATACACTTCAGGGCTTCAGAAAGTAATTTTAGAGAGAGCATGCTTTCAGTAATTATTAGTTTGTCCTGCCATATAGACAAGTAAAAAGTCATTTCTAGTTTTAACTCTTATCATACGCAGGCTCTTAATTTAAATTCTTCTAGATACTCAAGAGTGGGGAGGGGAGCAGAGTTTCTCTTGAGCCCCAAGGTCTCTGTTGCCGTTAGCTCAAAATAACTCACATACCACTTAGGCACATCTTGGGGTGGCTCGTTATTAACTCCTACACTTGGAACTACTGATATCTCTATGCTGTAATATTTAAATTGGGAGAGAAAAGATCAGAGCTACAGTATTTAAAGCCATCTTGTTCAAACAGAAAATCTCAGGCCCAAAATGGCACCAACTGTGCTAAATCCCACAAGTCCAAACCTAGATTTAAAACCTGACCTAATTGCTGTTTAAACCATTCCCAGAAACATAATCTTAATCAATCAGCCAGGAATTTTCTGGTAAACACCAATGAGATAATCTGTCACTTGGGTCCTCTTCATCTCTCATAGAAAGAAGAGGTAATCTGCATGATAAAAACCTTTATTTCAGCTCCCCCCCTCACCCCAATAAAGAAGTTGTCCTGGTCTAAAAATAAATCTTTTTTCTTTTTTTTTTTTGGTTAACAGCTCCCTTGCTGTACCTTTCTTCCTATAAAAACCTTGCATTTCCAACAACCTCTACCTTGGCTTAACACCTTTATTGTCAGCGGTAAACTAATATATTATTCAACTTTAAGACTTTGTTAAGTTAAAAATCTATGGTGAAATTAAGCATAATTAAGAAAAAAAATCTCAAACCAGAAAAAAGTAGTCTAATGGGGAAAAGAAGCTAAACAAACAACTAAAGTTGGTAGAAGGCTGAAGGGTAGAGGGGAGAGAAATCTTAACTCAGCCCTGAGAGGTCAGTCTTTGAGGCAGATATAAAGTTGAAGGGGACAGACAGTGCAATGGGAAAGCAGAAGCAAACTCTGAGTCATATATTCCAGTACAAGTGGGTTGTATCGCAAATGCAAGAGATACTGGCAAGGAAATGAAGAAGTTGGGAAATTTGACAGGAAAGGAATGACACCAGAGATTTATTTGTGAACCAGCTACCACTGTGGAATTCAAAATTAATTTGGCATCGCTGGAATAGAAGATAACCATATGAGGAGCTGGAGTGGGGAAGTGGTTAGAGAAGAATCTGGCTTTGTCCACAAACCACTGAAAAGCAAGCAAACATTTTAAGCAGGAGAGTAACTCTGTCACCACTGGGGTGATGTGAAATCTGGCATCCCCCCAGTAGCGTGGGTGAGGAGGAGGAAGACAGTGGCGTTGTGTGTTGTCTCTTGGTTCCTCCTTGGCGACATGGCAAAAATTTAGGAGATTGAATTGGCTAGATTTAGAAAAAGTAAGATTTATTGAAAGTACATTTTAGAAGGAGACGGGCCACGCTAAGGAAGGCTGCGGCTTTATGGAATTTGGGAGCTGAAGAGATAAGACAGTATGTCCCAAAGGAAGGGACAGGTTTTCAACCAGAAGAGCTGTAACAATGCAGAAGTGGCAAGACCTATTTATATTTGGGTTGCGATGGGAGGTCCTAGATGATCCATATGTAAGGTTACCTTGACTGACAGTCGGCTGCTATATAACTCTTTGCTACTGCGCATGTGCTTACCCAGAATTCAGTCTGTTATAATTAGATTCATGAACTTCTAGGCATAGTCATGATATTATAATGATAGTATAAGGAGTCTAGGTTGTGGGCAGTATTTTCTGCGCATGCATTTGTAGCTGGTTTAGCTAGCAGCTTTTATAACCTTTGTGCTCTAGGATTTGGGGTAATTTATAACCCTGAAAGTGAGGTGTTTCTGAGAGGTCCTAAGAAAGGTCTTCAAGTGAAGTTTCTGTGGTTACAGAGCTGGGCCTTCACTCCTGTTGCTCATGCTTGACTGACTACCTAACAACATGATTAAGTTTATGAATGCCATATGGAACATGGACATGGGGAAAACAGTCTGCAATACTGGAGGCATAGGGATAACTTGGAGCTTCTCCCAAACAGAGCTGAGTTGACTTCAGCATTGACAAAGAAACTCAGGAGCTACTCACTCCCAGGTATTTTTCTGAAATGTATTTCTGCTGTGGTACATGTATAGACTCTATCTCTACATTGTAAAATTATATGATATGTAAATAATATTTATTTTCTCAAACCAATTTAACAAACCTACTCTTCACTAAGGAACATATCTCTTATTGATTTAGTCTCATAGGACTGAGCCCTTAACCTCTGTGATCTGATGCTTTCTCTAGGTAGATAGTGTCAGAATTGAGTTAATTGCTTAGTTGTGTGAGATAAACACACATTTGAATTAGTGTCAGAATCAGAATTGGTGTCAGAACTAGACCCGGCTTTAGTTATTTTTCTTGGAACTTCATGATCAGATTGTTAAGAATTCACTCGTGACATGACTAAAATTAAGATACTGAACAGAGAAATTGAGCAGATATTTATTTATTTAATTATCTTTTATTTTTTATTTATTTTTTTTTTAGGCAGGGCAACCTTTGGTTGACCTCACAGATTGCAAGGACCTTTTCAGCTTACAATCCTTTATTTTTATTTACTTTTTTATTTTTTATGCCTACATCACCTAGTCTTCCTAGATGGTCTCCCATCCAAGTACTAACCAGGCCCACCCTGCTTAGCTTCCAAGATCAGTTGGAATTGGACTTGTTCGGGGTGGCTGAGCAGATATTTTAAAGTTGTGTAAAGACATTGGTCCCAAGATGGCCTGCGTTGAAGAGATTTATATAAACTCATCCATGATACCATCCAGAGTTATTAGGAAAAATAATTTGAATAAGAAGTTGAAGATAAAATTAGAATTAGCCTATAATAGCCGAAGGAGAAAGAAAGAGAAGAATAAGAAGAAAATCTCCATAATAGTACTCCGAATTTGTTATTTTATGATGGTTTCACATATTTTAATATATATTGATTATGTATAACCTGAATTCATAGTAATAAATAAAAGGTAAAACTCACTGTGCATTTAAGACTATATGACCTAGTCATCTATTCTTTTATTAAAATAAAATATATATATATATGTATATTTTTTTACCTTCTTATGCTTTAGAACAAAATTTATAAAGGACTGGTAAAGACTGCATGGAGTACCACTAGCTGTAGTTAGTTTTCACAATTAGACCAAAAAACTCACAGTTTTTTTATAAACTAGATATTTTATAAACTAAAGTTTTAGTTTCCTGGTGGTTATCATGAATGATGAACTTTGTATGACAATTTAGAAATTATTCTTTAGAATAACAAAGTTCTGTGTGTGTGTATAAATATACATACATATACATATATGCATTTACATATGTAATTATATATATATATATAGTATTTAGAAGAAGACTAGATTCTGAGTTAAGAAAAGAGTATTGGTTTTGACTATATAAACCATGAAATAAACTGCAAAAACAGGAATTAGAATGTTCTAAACACAATGGTAAAGCTGCAATTTCTCTTTTCACTAGCTATAGGAATATCATTTTCACAAGGGACAGGTGGGAACCATTATTATGGAAACCTGTGTTCATACCAAAAAGTATATATTTTTACCAAAAAAAAAAAAAGCATTTAATTTTAGGGCCATTAAAATGTACACTGTGTTCTTCAAGTGCAAAATAAATTTAAGGATATTCCATCCCATTTTGTAGAGAATGAGATGATTCATCCTGATTATGCTTCCTGTTGAAGCTGAGTGGTTTTAATAAAAGAAGGAAATCAATGACTGGCCATTGGAATATAATGGATCTGTAATGCTATATTTTAATGAGGCAGCAATAAGAGGCCATTAGAATGAAATGGATTGACCATCAACAGCACATAAAATAATTTATTAAACAATCTGATGTGTAGATAATAGGGTCACTAAAAGTATTTTGTAGAGATATACAAAAATAGTGTGAGGGTATAATTTCCTAATAAGTCTGTAAACTGAGGATTGTCATCATTCAAAGGAAAAAAAAAACATAATTTTCTAATTAGTAATACATACTGGGACCTTTTTACCACCTTTAAATCCCATGTTTTGTGTAATTTATGATATAGTACAGTGTCAATTTATAGTACTTTGGATAAAATCTACAAACAATGTATGGTCTTTGAAATACGATTAGTATTAACTAAGAAATTTTTCAATTAATTTCAAGTATTAATAAGTTGTTTATTATTTCTTGGCATATAATCTATTTCCAGTCTCTCACTTTTAACTTAACTCATGTCCTATGTAATCATTACCTAATCGATATAATTTTATAAGATCAGAAATAATTTAGTAACCCCAGGAACATAGTTCGTTTTGAAAAAGCTATCTATTCTATTCATAGAGCTAGTTGTATTTAAGATATTGAGGAAGCACCCCCTTTGTGACAGAGAAATATCTACTCTTTTAATATTTCCAGATCATCTTCATATTCCAAAATCTAGGTTAAAATAATAGTTCAACTTACCAAAGGCAACCACTCTCTTAGTAAGATGAATTAAAATATGATTAAAATTAATTCAAACTATTACTAGAATTGCTTTGAAATTAATGATTAAAGCTTTATGTGATATATTAAAAGCTTACTACTCTCAGTCTTTAATGAATTCATTTTAATCATTATGCTAAGTACATATCAAGTGGATTTGGAGACATAAAATTTTAGTTTTCTTGGTTACAAATGTTATTTTTATCTCGTTTGTTGACTCATTGCTATCTTGGCACAAGTTATACACAGTTAAATTTAAATACTTTTTTTCAGGCAAAAATCCATTTGCCTTTTCCTCTGTCTTACAGTATAACAACACCAACAGGTTGGACATTCCTCTTCCAGCAACTTAATAAGTCTTTGTTTTTGACCTAACTTTTTTTTTCCCTTTGGAGCTGAGATGGAGTCATGTACCCTAAAAGCTGTCAGGAAAATATGACTAGATAACCTCTTTCCTTTAGTAAAGATATATTGCAAGGAAGGTTTTATTTTTCTTAAAAAAATGAAGAAATCACAAACTTTTAAAAATCACTTCCAAGACAGGTTAATTAGCAACATAAGTCATATTCCTTTTATGTAATCCATTCATGAAGAGAAAAAAAGAATTTTTATTAAAATGTCTAAATTAAACCATCATAAATCTATATTATAAATATATTTTTAAATGACTTTAAAGATTTTGAAAATATTTATATTTCCTACAGTTGAACCCTAATTCAGTTACCAAATATTTTCTTAAAAACTATTATATATTTAATAGACTGATGGGTGATGAAGCTCAAAAATGGTGCTACAATTTATTGAGGATATAACTCACATATTTATGTGTGTATATATATACACATATATACACACACATTCGATACAGTATAATAATCACTCCATCATATAAGAATATACAGGCCCTCTTGAAATGCAGAGAGGACACCCGATAGGGGGGAAAAGAAATGTAGCTTCAATAAAGTTGAGGATGAACAGATTATAATTTATATAATTTATAACTGAAAAGTAAAAACACCTATATTCCTTTATTCATAAATATAGTCACATAGATAAATAATGTTTTTAATAACTCCATCTGGTTTATTCCAATCCAGAGTTAAAAGATAGTAAATGTGCTTTTAATTATATAGGTAATGAACTAAATCAAAACATATTCCATTTAAGACACTGAAAAATAAGGATTGATTCAAATTATTAAATTATTTGAATATATGTAATAGATCACTATATTAAATGGCATCACATATGAGTAATCGGAGAATTTGGTATCCTGCGTAAAAATGAAATCCTAATGCAAATTAAGAAGTACTAAGTCAGGCGAGCAATATATATCACCTTTTAGATGTACTAATTTTCATGAACATGAGTCAATAAGTATAATTTCATCAAATATTAAGTGCTAATTGGGTTCTGGGATTACAAAGAACTTTTACATTATATTTTAGTCATCATTTTACCTTGTTTCTTTTTCTAAAATGAAGGTACATTACACATACAATTAAAAGATAAGGTACATACTAGAATAAAAAAGTGTAGCTTCAGTAAAGTTGAGGATGAACAGATCATAATTTATATAACTTATAACTGAAAAGTAAAAACACCTATATTCCTTTATTCATAAATAAAGTCACATAGATAAATCATGTAAATATATTTTGGTAATAAATATTAAAGTGTTTCCAAAGAGTAATGATTTTCTTTCAAACTAGTATTTCTATTTCTTTGTTTATAATTTGACTTTTTCAAAGACAGTGACAATGGAAAATCTTGTTTATGACATTTATAAAATAAAAAAATATGGTATTTTAGTCACAAAATATAGTCTGCACTCTGAAATTAGTTTGTCGGGTTCTATATGTATAATAGACACAGATTTCAACTTCATTTTAACTTCACATTTAATCCCTCTTACTGTTCCTCAGGACTAATGTAGGTGTGTCGCGCATAGGTGGGGAGATGTGATCAGCTTCTTTCTTTGCCTTTATCAGCTTGCTCATCCTGGCTACTAGTCTACTGAGTTTGGAACAGGGAGAGGCAGGTGAAGATCCAAAGAAATTAAGAGGAAATAAGGGAACTCACTAATATGTAATGGTAATTGGAAATATTTGTAGAAATACCAAGGTACAAAGGGAGGTGTTTGATGAATTTGCAGACCTGCCAAAAAAACAGATTCTAAAAATAGTCTTGAATTTCTCACCTCTACTCACTGTAAAAAAGTACACTTGCTAGGAATTTTAGGAAGGATTTTTGAGAGAACTTCTTTGGGAAAGCTGCATAGTAAACTCCACCTCACTCAAAAGCTGTATAGTAAACTCCACCTCACTCAAAAAGGGAGTACTGGAATTCTTTAAAGTCAAGAGAGATAGGCTTCAGTGAGACCACTCAGAAACTTTAGTCTGTATCCCCTGAAATTACAGAACTCAGTGGACAAGGGTTTAACCTTTGCCTGATAAATCCATAGGAAGAGTAGTAAAAGGAAGTCTGTTGTTTGAAGATAAGCCCAAATGAGTCTGTGTTTGTTTAACATGATTTTTGATTATCTAAAAGCACTTGCCCTAATAATCAGTCAGGAGAAATATTTTACTCACTGGGTAAATTGTGAATGGACTCTGAAAGAAAAAGGGATTGCTTATGATTTCCATTAGAAAAAGGGGCCATACTAAACCTGACAAGCTCAGGAGAGGCCAGCATGTTGGGTGCTACAAACTCAGAGACAGAAATCAGCCACACCATTGGTCTGAACATAAAAATTCCTAACTGAAAGTAGGTCATGGTGGGTTGTCATATCCTACGCCCATAGCTTTCTTGACTAAGGTCAATTTTTACATTAAGTAAGCCTGTCTATTGTCTTTTTGCATCTAAGATAACATCCCCTTGGAATGTCAGAGTAATCTCTTTTTCCAGATCCTCAGGGCACAGCCCGCTGCACCTGAGTACAAGACCACAGAACCCTTCCTGGTTATCTTGTTACCTACAAACCATCTCTGTGTGCTGTAAATGTTAACTATTAACTATCCTATACGTAAAAAAAGTATGTGTCTTTCTGTTTTACTTTTTATCTAATTCCAGAGATTTTTCCTGCTTTGCTTTCTCCTACCCCATTAATCTATCACTGATGGCTTTCATGTAACCCTCCTTAAGTCTCTTCCTTTGATTCGAATGTATAAAATAAGCTGCAGAACTGCCATTCTCTGGAGTATTTTCTTAATCTGTTGAGATTTTGCTTCTCGGCAATTACTGTCACTTTGGCTCAAATATGCTCATTAAAATTATCTACAGTTTTGGATGTTTTTTATGTAGACACTGGTTATGCTTGAATAGCCTTTGCACAATTTATTTGTTGATTCAAGAGCAAACAAGTAAAAACTGTTTGTGTGTCTTTTTCACAACTTAAGTGAGTATGGATCATCATTCCTTCTCTGACATTTTCTGGTTTAACCTAGCTTGTTTGTTTTTTCTTAATGGTAACTCTAATATAATTATTTATGTTATGTTTGGTTTGAATGTCAATTCTCAATATCATAGGTTCCCAATTTATATTTGCATATTTTAAAAAATAATTTTTTTAAAAAACATGACAATAGATTTAAAGAACTTCATTAAAATTATTTATATATTAATGGCACATATCATTATTTTAACCTAAATTATTTTTTAATAGATTTGTAAGTTTTAACTGCCCCATCTTTGAACAGTGTTTAAAAATATTACTTACTTGAAATTATGCTGGGGATTTACTAGAAAAATAAAATAAATAAACAATATTCTGGACCCACCATTATAAATAGGTACTTTGCGTTTAGCAGAATGTTGCCCAAATGAATTCATAGCCGCTTAACTAAGAACTGGGGAAGGAGGTGCAATATATAACATGGAAGAATTCATTCTGATACTATCATTCAGCTTGTCTATACCAATGCATCACCTTCATTTCTTCTCTTTCCTCTCACTTGCTTCCTGTATAAGAATGTATCACAATTCCAATACCAACTAATTTGTTTGGAATAAGCATCTGACAATCTTCAGGCTGTTCTGGAAATTTGAAATGGTCGTTGCTACTCTGTCTTAGGGGATGGGACTGCCAGTCAATTCCACTCAGTACTGATAGATAATAGCCATCCTAAATTAAATTGTCTGGGTAACAAAGCCATCTATATCACCTCTTAAGAATTTACTCAACTTCTTCCTTCCATCTCTAAAGCACTGTTTGTAAAATATTTGTGATATTGGCCCTTTTTTATTACTTGGCCAGTAACTAGGATCTCTTTCTCCTCTCAATATGGCACAGGTTTCTTAAAATTCTTTCATTTTCCTTGTTGCTGACAGATATCTCTTTATAGGTCTGTCTGTACATGTTCTATTATTGTACTTTCTGATTATGCCACTGAGAAGTAAATCCTAACATTTTGTGGAAAAAACTCAACAACCCTATCCAGATCTTGCTCTATTGAGGATGCAAAACATTCATTCTTTGCTTATGGTTTCCTTCTTGAAGTTCATTTATTAATGAAATCTAGAATATTGGCTATTGCTTTTTGTAAAGTTTACCTTTAGAAGAAAAACTATAGACCTTAAGCTGTTTTCATTACTTATGGAACTAGCCCCACTTATTTATAATAGTCTTTGTGTCTAAAATAGACGTCAGAAATAATTTTGTTTATATGATTTTCATGTAATTCTATGGCATGATTGTTAATTAGAAAATCATTCTAACTGGAAGTCAGTCGAACTTTAAAACTGCGAATTATATATTTAAAAAGTTACATTTTTATAAAATACAAGCAACTTTGTTTTTAGTAAAAATATTTAAAATTGTTACTTAATTTGAAGTAGAATTTTTTCCAATTTAATTTTCATTTATTTCTTAGAAATATTTTATTCTCTATCTCTAATAAAAATACATAATTATATCTGTTATCTGTACGTTGATTCCTCACCTACTTTTACTTTTTTTCACAAGTCCTTAAGAACAAATCAGAGGAAGGATGACACAAGGATTTTGTTACTATCAAATTTGATATGTTAATCTGTGTTTTGAACAGATAAACACTAAAGCATTGTTAACTACTTTGAAAAAATTAATGTTATGTTAACATTATTTAAATAAAATTTAATTTTTATTTATATTTTTATCATATATATTTCTATATCTTAAAAACAAAACTTATACAGATAAAAAAATCTATTCATGAATGAGGAAATAATAATCCATGACAATTGTCGACTAATTAAAGTTCTGTTATATCTGTGTGTGTATACACACACACATGCACACACACACAGCTAAAAAAGTTGTAAAAGAAAATGCATTAGGTGATGTAAAGTTGATTAAATCAGGAGCTGGGAATAAAGACGGTGGGGTATAGAAAAGTAATGAGTAGTATTGTTTTATTCATCTTTGTTATGCTTTAGTTTGTGTTCTAAACATGTAGATTTTACTGTATTAAACTGAAAACCAATTTTTATGATGCAAATATATTTTTAAAAAGTCATGAATAATTGAATATTTGAGACTTTTGGATATCTTAATAAAATGGTTATTATTTTTATTCAAATGATATATAAAACTTTTAGTCCATTTTTAATAACCTGCTTTTATTTGTACTTCTTGATGTGAAAATTTAACTGATAACAAAATTAATGAGCCATATAACACAATCTAATGTTTTCATATTTATAATTATAATAAAATTATAATTTTCTTTATTTATTTACATCAACCAATGCATTAACATCTCAACATCTGCCAGTAAACATATGCTTCCCAATCATACTAGTTAATTTTTTTTTTTTTGAGGATTCTTAGGAACAAATAATTTGCACTGAAGGATAAAAGGTGCTCAAATTTCAAATCAATGCCAGTGAAATGAATCATAACTCTCTACTCATTCTAAATTTACCATTACATCCTAAATCAGATGTATGGCTATTGTTTTTAACACCCTTCTAACATTGTTAAGCTAACTTTTCTTTTTTTATTAAAAAGAATTATTTGAATCTGCTGCATAGTTGGGACTATTACTAGTCCTTAAAAGATGCTTGTTCATTCTGTCATGTGCTACTTTTCTATTATGAAAGTGAGTCCTTCTATTCTGCAGAATAAAGCTGTTTCTTGCAGAGTAATTACTAGTGTGTCTTGCTCTTGTCTTGTTGCACACAGTTGATATAAAAACAAACCGCTTTTGAGAGAAAATAAGAACACAGGAGAAATTAAAATATAACATTTTAGCTGATAATATCAAAGTCACCATCTTCATTCCTTGCTGAAAATTTTAAGTGACTTCTACTTCTAAAGGCATAAAAATAATAATTTAAATACATAAACCAAAACATCTATTCTTTTCATAATATACTTACTATGGAATAAATGTATTTTCTTATTACAGCACTGTATTTAAATAATGAACATCTGCTAACCTAAGAGTTAAATGAGGAAGGATTATGCTTTGTCTTTAATAATAGCTTAAATGGTACACAGCTAAAATGTCCACTGCTCAGGTTCAGGCTGGAATAAAATCCTTCAGCAATAAAAATGACTAAATAAATTCGTTTAGAAGTCAACAAAATTTTCTGTACTCCAAAATTTGTTTAGAAGTAAAATGCTATATATAGAAACCTGATTATCCATTAATATATATTGAAAATTTAGTGATGCACTAACATTGATTGAATGACATAACTTAATCACTGCCCTCATCCCAGGAGTAGGCAGGGGGTTCAGGACAACTATGATTTCAAATTAGATCTGCCACCCAATGCATAATATTTCAAGTTATTGTTTATTTCTTTGAGCCTATTTTCTAGTTTTAGAAATATTAGTATCTAGAGTAGGTATTCTATAAGGTCTATATCTATTTAATGTTCTAATATTCTCCAAACCAAAACTATGATCTGTGGAATTTCAGGGAATTGTAGCGAAAATACACTATGGCAATCCTCTAGTGAGTCAGATCCTTATCTAATTCCATTTCTTTGAGTGCATGTGAAATCTATGACTTGTTTTAACCAGTAGAAAATAGCAAGATGGTAGGATACCACTTACATGATTATAATACATTGTATAAAACCTCATTTTAGCAAGTTGGTATTTGAGATTCTCCAGTTGGCCTTGAAGAAACAAATAACCATGTCGTGAACTTCCTATGGAGAAGTCATGTGGCAGGAAATGGAAAGTGGCCTCTAGGACCTAAGGACAGTCTTCATCCAGTAGCCAGTCAGAAACTGGGCTCTCAGTCACAGAGCTGCAAAGAAATGCGTTCTGCCAACAATCTCAATGAGGGGATTCTTCACTAATCAAGCTTTCAGATGAGAATGCAGCCCTTTTGACATTTGAATTACAGCCTTGTGAGACTCTGAGCAAAGGATCCTGTGAAACCATGTCCAGAAGACTCACAAACTCAGATGGTGTGTGTTGTGTTAAGCCACTACATTTGGGGAAATGTGTTACTTAGTAATAGAAAATGAATATAGGGTGTAGTCTCGGACCTTTTGTCTCTTTGGAAAATTGCTGATTGGAAAAATATGTCCTCTTCCTATAAAAACAAAACAAAGAAAGAATCAAACAAAAACCTTGAGTGTGGGGAGTCATATTTTTTTGGTTTATTTCAAAGTGGTATTTTTATACCTTCTCTCATTTTTTTGTCTAATAGTTCACTAGAGGTGCAAATTGTAAGGAAGGATGGGGAAATATTATATCTCTCCTAGAAGGTATTAGGTAAAGATTTTTGATGTTATAAGCATAATCTGTGATACAGATTTTTTTTTTTT
>NW_006433378.1:1284550-1306250 GCF_000325575.1 Pteropus alecto | reverse complement strand
TTTTACTTTTGGCTTTTACTTTTTTGACTTTAATTCTATAATTCCTATTTTAGGAATTATAGAATTGAATTACTTTTTTTGTCCTTAAGCATCTACCTCCCTAACCAAGTATTGGAGTCGTGTGACTTGAAACTGTAACTTTACCACTTTCCAATAATTCCCTACAAATAGTCAAAAATACTAAGTAAATTCTAGTAAGTTAATTATCTGAAGAGCTCAATCTCAATTACTGACAAACATGTTCATACCTCAAATTTATTCGCTTTTATTAATGTTTTTATTTATGTGCAGTGTCTCTGGAAAGATCCTAAGCTCAGGAGAGAGTAGATTTCCATAAAAGTAGAAGCATTCAAGAAGAAAACATTTAGCTAAGAGACTATATATGTAGAACATTTTGCTAATGATGATTTAGTAGTTCCGTAGAGGAGAGTGGGAATATTTTAAGAAGTGAAGAGATGTGTGAGGTGGAAACAAAATAAGGTTTATAGAAAAATTTATGTGATTAGAATTCAAGACATGACTTTTTATGTAGTGACTAGATCTATAGAGATTAAAAAAAACATAATGTAATTCACATTTGACAACTCAAGAGAGATAGTGCTAAGGGTATTTTGAGTAGTATTAAGAAATAAGAAACATAGGTTTCCAGAGTTTTCTCTAGAGCCTGGCAATTGAAGCAAAGAGATTGACTATTGGGAAGGTGAGAGTTGTTCTGGGAGCAAGAGCCACTTTTAACGAGATAAAATGTCATCAATGTTGAGTAGAACAACTAGGTAGCTATAATGTTTGATCTAGTACATGGGATTTGATTTTCACCCTTGTTGGAGGACTGGCAAGATTACTTAGAGTTGCACAAGGCTCTAGGTTGCACATTGACCACTACTGATGGAGTTGTTAATGACTGAGTAACCTTGGTATAATTCAGGAACATAGGACCCAGCTGATTTCTGTACAACATTATTCAAGATATCATATAAAAGTTTTTACAGATAAAATAGTTTTATAAACTATGTAAAGATAAAACTGCAAATGTATTTTTGCAAAAACTATCACAGAAATTGAATTGGTGGGGCTAATTAATGAAGTTTTAATGGTTTATTTTCCTCTAACATATTATCTTTAAACTAACACTCTTCTAGTATAAGAAATAATTATTCTTTTAGGGCTTAAACTACATTCTATACCAGAAATTTTTGGTCTCTACATAATGGTAAACAGCAATATTTATAAAATGTAAAGGCTTAGGCCAAATGAAGACTTCACTTGGCAATAGCTTTGTCACATTGGGCAAATGACATAACTTTTATTGATCTTAATTTCTTTATCTATTAAATAAAAATGGCAGTTCCTTTTAGAAAACTTTTCTAGATTCAAGCTGTTTTTGCTGTTATTCTCTCTAGTCTTGTAATACCTAGAGCATACTTCTATTATAGCTAAGGTAACCATACAATTTATCTTCTTAACTATGGCACTTTTGAGAGTGAGAATCCATTTTTTTTGTTGTTGTTATTAATTAAACTTAAAGGTAATATCTAATTCTCATCAGTCTCTACTTTTGAAAAATGATAAAACTTCATTTCTTTTTTAAAAATTAGCATCATAAGGGGTAACCCAGTCTTGGGTACTCAGAGTTTTACACTCTAACTTTAGGAAATCAAAGTTTAATACTGAAAGGCTAGTAAACCATTGGATACAGAATACAATTCTAGGGCTATACTGGACATAATTATATTTTATAAAAGTTATATTTTATCATGAATAATTTATTGTTAACTTCTTAATTGTTTAAAATAATTGTTTGAACAAATTGCCATGAAACATGGACTACTAGTGAGATATTAAGGGAAAAAATGGCTTTGAAATCAGGAAACCATGTTCTGATGTTATATCTTGAAAAAGTTTCCCATTCTCATTCTAAATTTCCTTATTATAAAATTTGTACTTAAAAGCTCACTTCACTGGGTTATTGAAAGGATTGTGAAAATTTCTGGCACTGTGTCTTAAATAAGTAGACTTTCAATTAATGTTGCTAACCCTTCTCTTCCTTGTGGTCAATACCATATAAACTTAATGAAATATATAAAAGTTACTTTTTGTTTTCTGGCCGAACAGAAAATAAATCTTCCCTGTGTTTTGGCAATTCTAAATTAAGAGACAAATGCAAGGAGTTAGCTACAAATGAACATATATAGAAAAGAGCAATGGTTGCAATTAACAAGGCATGATAACCAACATTACTTTTATCTCTTAAGGAGATGGTCATTCTTTAATATGTATCTTTTAAAAAAAGTAAAGATAAGTAAAGTCCTTAAACCTTATCTATCCCATTAAATTATAGGTACTTTTTCTTAATCCCTTTATAGACTATTCTCTGTCCTTGTCATTACTTAACCAGCTTAATACATATTACTTCTACATTAACTGTGGTCTAAGATTGTAAAATTAGAAACTTTGTGTCATGTATTTTAAAATGAAATATCAAATAATGACAAGATGAAAAAGCATTATATTTAAAGAAGTGTATTTGGGAGAAGAATTCTAAAGAATGTTAAATAAACATAACTATGAATAAAGTAACATACCTATAATATTTCTGAGGAAGAGAAAAGAATGAGCAAAAGGCTTTTGGTAAAGAAAACGTCAATGAGATGCCATAGACATAGGAAGATATAGTCCACATTTTCCAGGAAAAATTTTATTTCTTGAAATGTAACATTTTTAAATGTTAAAAATATATAATTCAGTGGCACTCTAATATCTGCATTTATAAAACTTTGGAGTAAATACATTTTGTCAGAACATTTATATGACTTTTTATTTCACACAGTACCATCATTGAAAATGTACTGTCCTTATGCTATTGGTTTTCTATTACAAGTTAAACCTTTTCTACTGGAATTCATAATTTACACTTAGCTAATTATTTTTCTTATGAGGCTGAAAAAAAATAATCCAAGAAAAAGTTAATGATTGACTTGTTCAGTAATTCGTGGTAAAGAAAGATTATATACTAGGTCTTATAGAGAGTTCAAACACTTTATTTTCTCTGGAAGAAATTATTTTAATCCAGTAGGTATAAATTAAAAAATCAATTTGCAATAACCTGTAACTCAAGTATTATACCTATTTGAATATATTCTATATAACCTATTACATCTGTATATGTTTGAAAAAACGTATATGTTTATACACACACTTATATATGTATATATATGTATTTACAAGATGCCTTAGATTCTACCCAAATTATGTACATGTGTATATATTTTTATTTTAAATTTATTGATAAGGAAATCAAGACTTAAAACTGAATTTACTGATAACAGACTTGATTAGTCTAAAATGGATCCAATATTTGCCAAATAAGTTGTCATTTTAGTGCATATTATATATATACATATCTAAATATAATAGAAATTTAGAAATCACTTTAGATCTAACTATAAGTTTAGTGTCTATAGTGTATAATGGTTAACTGAATAGATTTTAGAATTAAATTGATCAGAGAGATAAACCTGTCTCTATAATTTGCATAACGTTAGACGAGTTACTTAACATCTCTAATCCTCTTAATTGGAATTAATTAATATTAAGAAATTCAGTATTTATTGTTCTTAAATTTCTATTTTAAGATCTCAGATATATTCATTTTATACCAAATTTTGCACTATGAATGCTTAGTAGACTACCAATATACTAATCACATAGTTCATGTTATTACATATATTATAATCATATAGTACATTTTATGTGTGTACGGATAAATTAGATAGATAGATGATAGATGGATGGATGGATGGATGGATGGATGGATGGATGGATGGATGGATGGACAGATGGATGGATGGATGGACAGATAGTTAGAGAGACAGATAATATTATGCATTCTTAGCATGTGAGAACAGAAAGAGAAAGGAACTGCAGTATATTCATTCAGTACAAGAACCTCAATTCAGGGATCTGAAAATGTTATAGATAAAATAAGGTTAAAGTCTCAAGTAAATTTAGAGGCAGATATGGGTATAAAGCAGAAGTTTCATGAATCTCATTGTTCTGTGTAAACTCTTTAATATATATAAATAAGTAATATTTGTACCCCAAAATATTATAAGCATTCTCTTAAGAGATCCCACCTTTTTTTCATACACAATGTCTTTGAAATATGATAAGAAATATTAGGAATTCACTAGCTAGTAAGTTAAGGAATAATATATAAATATGGTAGTCACTATAAACTTGTTGTTCAAGGGAAAATATTTAACTGCCTATCTGAAATCTCTGTTTGGAATTAGTTTTAATATGTCCAGCTTCTCCAATCCAAATGTACCCTCTACTCCATCCCCAGGGGTTTCCTACCTCAGTGAATGAAGTGAATGGCAGTGCTATCCATAAAGATAGTCCATGGTGGGAATCTAGGAATCATTTTTTATTTCTTTCTTTCCTCTATTCTCCTTTGTCAATCCATAGACAAATACTGTTCATTCTATCTCCATTGCTGACATTCTGGTCTAAGCCACTATTATCTTTCGTTGGACTAGTGAAAAAACATTGTAAATTTTCTATTCTTTCTTTTGTCTTCATTAAATCTATTCTATATTTATTGGCAAGGAAATCTTCAAATTAAAATCATTTACTCACTTGAAATCCTTTACTATCATACTATCACACTTAAGTTAAAATCCAGAAATCTTTCTAAAATATGTAAGTCCCAGCATGACATGTTCTTCTTACTTTTTCAATTTTATGTCTTCTGCATTTTTTAACACATTAAACCATAGGCACACTGATATTCTTTCAGTTCCTTAAACATGCCAGATTCTAAATTCTTTCTCAATTTATAGCTTCTTCATATGGTGTTCTTTTTGCCTGCAGTGCTCTTTCCCCCAGTTTTTTCATTGTTAGCTCTTCTCCATTTCAAGCAGTTTCTCACTATGAATATTTGTGGAGCCTGTCTAACCATAATATGGCACATTCTTTTAATTCCATAGTTCCTGTTCTCTCTTTCTGCTTCGTTACATAGCCCATTACAATATGAATGTAATTTGTTTATTTTTCATTTTTTTACTTGCTTTTAATATGTTCATCCTGTTTAAAGATCCATGAAGCATAGCAGAAGTCATCTCACTTGTTTATCACTATTCTCCTTTTACTTAACATTGTTCCTGGCACATGATAAGTTTTCAATAAACACCTATTAAATTATTTTTAAATCAGCTTAAGCATCTGATCTTCATTCTGCAAAATGTCCTTTAAAACAAAATAGAAAATATTCAGCTCCAATAAGAATATGTTATGATCTAGAAGTTTTGTAGAAATTAACTTATTCTGCAAATTACAAAGGTTTTATAATTTATACAGAGGTTCAAAAGGGAGTAGAACACAGAGTTGGATGATGAAAGAAGCATCTGTTGAGAGCTCCCTGTGTTTCCAGTGTTTGATAGTTTATCTGTACCTAATTCAATTCATTTTCACTATAATATGAATGCTATTATCCCTATTTGGAGATAAGAAAAAAATAAAACTGAGTAGCTTTTAAAAATTCACAAAACCATTATTACTTATTAGTTGGAAAAAATAGGAATTTGGAAATAAGTCTACCTGACATTATGGTTCATTAATTTTCCTTGTATAATATGCTTTCTGATATAATATATGTAATTCCCAAGAGCCACAAGAATGAGTAAGGGAATGAACAGAATTTAGGCCCAAGCCTGGTAACTCCAAACCATTTATTCTTTCTATTATAATGCTGCTGCCTTATTTACACCAAGTCCATAGTTTTAATAAGTAATAGTAATGGCTCATATATAAACATACTATGTATTTATCTTTTATTTTAATTTGTAAATTAGATAATTGCAAAGTTTTTACCATTTTAGGAAATATAATAGTCCTAAAGGATTCAGGACCCACAGATGACACATGACAACAGAATAATTAAAATAAGTATAAAATAAATGTACCCACTAAATATATATTCTGTGAATATGATAGTACCAACAGTGTACTACTAAAGCTGGAAGAAAAAAGAACATGGTGCTTGCCCATAAGCTAAAACTAAAGGATGTGAATTTAATCGCTAGCATGTTTATGTTCATTTTTTTCTATATATGTAAAGGATTTATCAAGATAAGCTACATTTATGAATCCCAGAGAAGAAATTTTTCTCTTAATGGAAGTGCAGTACTCGTCTGTAAAGGAAATACTTAAATTAATTTTAGAATATTAAAACCTCAATATTCATATCATTAAGGAAAATCATTTGTACATATTTGCCAAAAGCACATTAGCAATTGAAGAAATGCCACATGTAAAAATAAAAGCTGATAAAGTAACAACAGAGTGTTTGATTGAGGCAATTTTTAAAAACTCTGATCATTGTCTTTATGAGAAATCTCAAATGGCCTAATGAAGTTCTCGAATGTTATCTTTTTTAATGTCTGCACTTTTGATAATTGTAAATATAGGACATTATTCATTAAATTAAAGATAAAAATATTTTTTATAATGAGTAAGATTTCTACTGCTAAATTTTAGCTGTTTTAAAGAAATATCTTACTTTCTCTAAAAAAAGAGCAAGTCCTCAAAGTTTATGATTTTGATTATTTTCTGGAGTACAAATTATGAAATTTTTATTTCTATTAATTTTGTTTCTCCATGAGATAATCACAAAATACAATTTTCCTTGAACTTGTTGATAATTTGCTGCATTCGGATAACTGTGTGTATTTCAGTTTATGAAGTTATTTTACTTTAAACTGTTCTAAAGTGACATACAGCATATATTATGGTCACAGTTTCTTATTGATAGAAATGAATTAAAATGTAGTGCTTCGTTGATATTATGCATATCTGTCGTTTATCAGTCCTTGATATAAAAAAGAAAATGTCAAAAATGGAAAACATGATAAAGTTCCTTATACTTTCATTTTATTTTTAGCATCAACATTAATGAGACACACAGGACCAGACATTCTTGTGTGGCAAAGTTCTTACTAATATAAGTGGGAAGAAAAAAATCACCTAATGTCTATATTAAAACTGCATGTGTGCTAAAAGTGTATCATCAACACGTGACGTTTTTCAAAAGTTACAACTTAAAAGATAGTCTTGAATTTGTCGCCAAAATAAATGCCTTGAACAAGAGGGTCTTGAAAATTTCTTTCTATACTGCCAAGTAAAAGAAGACATTACTTGAGTTAACTTGGAGAAAAGAAATTTTGAATATCACAGATTTGTTTTGTATCTTAGAAAAGTAATAGTCGTTGTTTTAATGACTCTATCTATACCATTGTTAGCTTCAAAATACATAACATTTATTTTAATATTTAGAAGTGGTTCCTGGCAACTACTGAATTTGCCATTAATGTTCAACTATATAAAACTTGGTGTCTGACATTGCAGCTAGACTTGGGTTTTGGCTTGTTATTGGTATAACGAATCATATGAAGTAGGAAATCAAACTGTGTACAAGCTATTCATACATATGTTAAAGGATATTTGTGTCTTTAAAATAGCAAAATATGTCTTTGCTTGGAAAAATTTCAATGGGAATTTTCTGCAAAGCTTGAGTATCTCTATTGCTCTATGTGTATACCTGAAGTTTTCTGTTTGGATTTGAAAGAATCTTTTCATGTACCTGTGACATTGTTTTCTATAGGGGAACTCACTGGTGTCAAAGACTGTTCTAAAAAGACTGAACAGATTATTGTCTGCTTCTTCTAAGCTAATATTTTGAACCATTCTGTTTTAAGAAGTTTCGTTAAGCAATATGAGCAGAATAGATAATAACTGATATTATTGTTTCCAGTAGAGCTCTCTCAATTCAACTTTTGCACAGATATTTTATATTTTGTGAATAAGGGATATCTCAGCTCAGAAAATTCAACAGTGCCAAGATACTTTATAACAAATGGACATCTGACATGCAAAATTAATTGGAATATATTTTTATTGATAGAATGAGAAGTATCTTTCAATTTAAAACCTTGGAGTCATCACTGGGAGTGATTCTATGATGGAAGAAGGGCCTGATAGTCTTTGAAAAGTTTCTGGTGTTGAGAGAAATATTTTTGCTATCAGTACTTGGAAAAGATAAATACTTGTCCAATCCTATGGAAACAGTAGTTAGCAGACATATGGAAACACTATAGAATTTTTGAGCAGCACCTACTCTGGCAAACTCAAAAAATATGTGTTTTTATATGGTTGTATAATTTTTTATATATTATTGGTAGAGATAGAGAAAAAAAATTCAAAACTTGCCAAGGTTAGTTTTACTGATTTGAAAAAAGTCAAATACTAAAATTGTGGGCTTTATTTAAGATTCTCAGAGAATTTTGGTATTCCTTGATAAGAGACCACACTAATCTACTAAAGCACACTAATGGATTTGTAACTTCTTTGCAACTGTATAACTGTGAGTCTCCATTTTAACAACCACTGGAAAAAAATTTAAAAGTTTAAAATTAATCAAACATCAAAGATGACTTGAGCTTTCTCATGTTAGAGACTATTTCTTAATTTAAACAGTGGCGCATTTTTATTACAAATTATTTTATAGAGAATAATAGCTTGATTTTTATTTCTTAATAATTATTTTTAAAATAATCTATTAATTTTTATAAGGAAAATTGTGGAAGATAGATGCAGTTAGTCGAGATTTTTTGTTTTCGTGAGGAAAATTTCAAATGTATTAAAATAGAAATTTTACAAGCGTTGATGTGTATTTCTTTACACATATTTTCTCTGGAAATAGAGATCATAAGTTTCATCTGTTTCCGAAAGCATCCTTGACCAAAACCACTGTATGTCTTATGTATTATAAAATAATTTTAATTATTTAAGGTGAGAAGCTAGATACTTTATAGAAAACTTCAGAACTAATTTTTCCTCCCATTGACTGGCATGACAATGCCCAGGGTGGCTCTCTACTTACATATTGAAGATAATAAAGTCTCCATCATCCCGGGTCACTGATCACTGGGGAGCAGAGCTTACTACTCCAGCCTCTACTTTGTACCTAGCCCAACCAAAATGAAACCTCCTTGCACTCTATTATGAGCAAAAGATAAATATATATTGTATCAAGCAATCATTTGAGCTGATTATTAAGAATAATTCAGTGTGACACACTGAAACTAACACACTTGAAAGTACCCTGTTGGGGTAATGCTCTAACAATAGACTAAAATATGTAGCATTGAATTAGCAGTTTGGTGATTGGAATCAGGAAAGATGCTGCCAATTTGAAAAACCGAGAGCTATATTATACCATGGCAAAACATTTGGAAAAACTGTCACTTGTTTTAACTTGATAGACAGATCATGAGCCCACCTTTCTTATATCTCTAGGCTAAGTAGCTGGAAAATGCTAGCGTATCAGTTCATCTTTACAGGTGTTTGTTGCATTTAACAAGTTATTAGAGAAAAATGAACGAGCTCAGGAAAAAAAAGGCTTATTTCTAAACAGGTTAAGAGACTCATAATATTGGAGAAGTCAAGTGCTTCTGGGCCATGAACAGTAGGAAGTAGGATTAAAATGTGTTTAGAAAGACAAAGAATCAAGGCCTCTCAGTTAAGAAAAATTCAACCTTATTGCAATACCAGATTAAGGGTGTTGTTTCCTAATAAATGTATTGCTTCAAATGGCTTTAGCATAGTCAACATTAAATTAGGTAGGTGGGGGAATAAAGCAGTTTTATGAATTATGTAAGAAAGAATTTGGGTTGTGGTTATTGATACAAGAAATGTCCTAGAATCAAATATCATATTTCTCGATTTTAAGATATCTTTGTTTTCCCTTTTAACATCTCTGAAATTGATGTTCATCATAAATGTGATGGAGTTCTACAACCACTAAAATAATCTGGAAGTAAATGGTGGAACACTCTTTTAGATTCTAGGAATGTTTTTTGTTTGTTTGTTTTTAGAGGGAGGAAGAGATGTTGAATGAACACTCCTGAAGTGGAAGTAGACTAACTGCACTTAAATAGAAAGCCAGTTTAAGAACCTAGTAAATAGCTTTAAATTAGATTTATTCTCCAGTGCTCCTGATGACATAGAGGATGTTACCAAGTTGAAAAACTTTACTAACTATGACTCTGCATTAAGAATTAATTACAAAGGTTAGACTCTTGCATTTAGAGGCAAATAAAGGAATACTTTAACCTATTTGGTTATATATTCTTTTTCTGCAAATGCACAGGGATGACAATGACAATAGTTCTCAAAGTGTGGTTTCTGCACTAGATGCATATGCATCAATGGCTTTCTTAATTTGATTGCTATGAATTGTAGCTCTTTATATATTCTGTACACATTTATCTACTACTCTTTACATTTTGGCAGGAGGTTGAATTAATAATGTGTTGCATTTATTTTTCCTGTCCAGTTTAATCCCTTGAGAATCCTAAGAAGTTCAGCAAGACTGCATCGACAGGTTTAATCAAGTCATGTGTCCAATACCTTTAATGTGTCTATGTTGCAGGAAAATTCAAATGAGAATTTAAAAGAGTTCTTTCTTGAACTCTTGTTAAGGAAGACTGGAAAACAGTAATGTTTTGTGTCAATTCAGTGATAATTTTGTGAAAAAGTAGATTTAAATCAATTCTTCAGATAGTCAATTCTTATACCTTCAAAAGATTAATATCTAAAGGTCAGAACTTTGAATAAAAAGGATACAGTGAATTGAAAACTAGTTTAAAATTCAAGGGAAATATTTTGGCTTATGATTTATTTTTTCTAAGGAAGTATTGCATATCTTAATGATGTCAATAATATCTGCCATTCCCATCCCTAATGGAGTGGTTACTATCAGGAAAGATGATTTTATTTGCAGAAGTAAACTATATTATAAAATTTAATGTGGAACTTGTATATTTAATAATTTGATAGTTCATAAAATGTTTATTTTACTGAACTTCTTTGTATTTTATTGGAGTGTATCATACTATAGTTACTATTCCTTTTTCATTTAGTAAAACTATTTGAAAAAAGCAACTAAAAATGTATGTGGTGAATGTTAGCATGTAAAAAGTATTCTCAGAATAGACATGTACTATATCAAATCTATATAAATATATTAACTTTTTTTTGATTAATTAATCATGGTTTAGTCAAAATTTCAGGAAACCTTTGGAGGCTATTGGAAGCCTTAAACAGGAAAGAGAAGTGGAAAATAAAGTCTCCACTCTTAGGGACCTCATATTCTAGCCAACTAGTATTCCATAGTAAAGAAATAGAATAAAGGGACACGATTACCTGGATAAAAGGAATTTACATAAGGAGGTTACATAAGCTGGCTCAAAAAGTAGATAAGAAAGTGGGTAGGAGATATTCCCAAGGCACAGCAGCAGGCAACTTAGTTAATTCAAATAGAACATTAAAAAAAAAAAAAATGAATGAAATCCAGTAGTATGCCAATAGGGTATTTAGTACGATCAGAAGGAATAGCAGCAGGACAATGGTGAAATTATGAGATTCAATCCTATTCTGCTTAAAATGCTGGTCCTGTTTCTGTAAACTTTATTGTATAACTTCCAAGCAATGTGATATACCCCAGTTTAAAGCATGGGGATTTCTGATCATTGATAAGAAGATAAACAAGAATAAGAGTACATTCTTAATTCGTATAGAATAAAAATAAAGTTTAGGTTATAAACATCTGGGACTAGAGAAAGAAGGCCTAGGTAACAAAGGCAGATAAGGAAAAAAAAAATGGTTTTCTTGAAACACATAGCAATGGAAAGATACCGATTTTATAATCTTTGTTGAATTTACCACATGGTGATGCTTTAAAAAGGAGTGACTATGCCTCAATACTAGGAAAAGTAGATCAAGATATATTTTTTAGAATTTGCGATAGGAACATATTTTATACTAATGTGTGATGTTATAGATTATTACCTGCAAAATAAGTCATTCTAAATGATCAATACAAGGGAGAGAAATGTAATAGGGGCTAAATTAATTTTCTTTTACATTTTAGTTTCTATTTTTGATAAAAGTAGATTGTTATATATCTGTTAGGTTGGATTTAGAGTATCAACAATCACCAGTATATTTTTTGAGTTATTTTGTTTGAAGTAATGTAATACTTGTAATACTTGTAATGTAATACTTGTAATACTTGTAATGTAATAAATGTAATACTGTTTTTAAAATGTTTAAAGTTGCTAGAAAACACAATTTGCATTTACTGAATTTTGGCCTCTGAAAAGAACTGCAGATTCTCATCCTTATGTTTCTCTCCCTTTATTCCATTTCTGGATGAGAACTAATATATATTGTGGGCTTAAAGTTCTAGGGGTTGGTACTGTCTAAGCAAGAAGTAAAACTATTTCAACTTTGATCTAATATCTTGAGAGGACTGAAAACAATTGGAATCCTTTTGAATTTGGTTTATTGTGGTGTTTCCTATTTTGCTGGTCTCATTGCAAAGCTGGTGGGATAGGGGAACCTAAAACTTTCTCCTCCTTGGAAGGCAGGTCTCCTGCAGTTCCAGTGAGGTTTCCCTGATTTCGTTCTGTTCTCTTCTTGCCATTTTAAGTGGCACCCACTAGATAAATACTTTATGTGAGGGATGCCATTTAACCTGTATCCTCAATGCCTGGAGCAGTAAATAGTAGGTGCTTAAAAAAATTGATTGAATTCATGATAAGTGACTATAGATGTGAAGCTATAGTGTAATCCCAACAAGTGAGGAAGAAATGGGCTATTGATTTGGGTTTTAAACTAGGCCACATATCTGGTTTAGTCTTTTTTAAAAAGATCTTTGAAAAGTAGCAGAATATGTGACCCCAAAATATGTTATTTTGGCATAAGGATTATTTTGAGCTAAAGGTGCTTAAAAAAAGGAGATGTAAGAGGGACATTCTAATCTCCCCTTTTCTTTCTGAAAACAAGAGATAAAAACTCTCATAAGAAAGATGCCCTTTCCTATGCCAGGAGAAAAGTAACTTCTTCAAATGATGAGTAGAGGCCAAGAGAATTCTGTACAGACTGTTTAAATAATTCTAATCTTTCTTTAGTCTCCCCACATGGTTAACTCTCTAGTAATTGCCTGTTTGCTCAATGTCATATAAAGCAAGTAGGTTTCACTATTTCTTTGGATCTACATTTCTTTATGAGGGCTCCCATGTCATGTAAAGTTTATATAAATTTCTATGTCTTTCTCCTGTTTTATGTCAGTTTATCAGACCCAGCCAAAGAATCCTAAGAAGGTAGAGGTCAATTTTTATCTCTCTTACACCTTATATATAAAATTTTCGCTAGCTCAGATAACTAAAAGAATGCATTGGAGTTAAGCCCCGAAACTGTGACTAACAATGTATTAATAGTTCTCCCAATTCACTGGGCCTTTATTACATATGAAGCACTAAGTGATAGTAAGAAGTTTATAACAATTCAAGGGTGCTGGGTTAGTCTTATCTTTCTGTCTGTTTACATCACATGTAGGAACAATGTTCTTGATCACAATATTGAATATTTGACATAAAAAAACTCTTATCAATTGGCCAGTGCAGAATAGATAAAGAATGATTGATGATCTATTTCATCAATAACTATTTGCATCAAATAGTTATTTTATAAATATCTATTATATATCCAGTATTTTTCTACATTTATTGAAGAAAAATTATAACAATAGAAAGAGGAAACAAAAACTTAAGAAATTATTTTCTATTTAAATGAATAACTTTGAAAGATTCTAGAACCTTAGCTAGTGCTTGTGAATGTAAGTTTTCCAAATAAATATTATAATCAGGGACCATTTATGGTATAAATTTTTTCTCAAAGAAAGAAATTAAGATTATTAAATTAAGTGATTTCTATATCTTCATTCTGTTCCTTATACTCTCTATATAATATTTTTATTTTAAGAAATCACATTTTGTATAGCAATAAAAATTAATTAGAATCAAATGTTATTTGAAAACTCATGAAAGTTATATTTAAAAAAGGAATAATGCAAAGTTCATATAAACAATTTATATAGCATATACTTTTCTTTTAAGAAGAAAATACATATTTGCATAGCTATTTCTCCTATTACCCTCCAGGGTATTGAACACATCAATCTGTTTATAGTAAGTTGACTGCCTCTTTAGTACAAAGAGTTTAATATTTGTTTTTCTTCTTTCTAGGACTCACCCTATATCTGACACAGAAAACATTTAATCATCATGTATTAAACAAATAAATACATGAATGAATAAATGAAAGTAAGGATGAGTGAATGAATGAGAGAAAATATGTGATAGCTTTTGGAGTTCTGGTTTATTTCTCAAAACATCCCACTATTTAATAGTCAATAATATTGTAATACCTATGTATGGTGTCAGGCAGGTACTAGACTTATCGGGGAATCGCCTCATAAGTTATATAAATGTCTGTTTGTTCAACCTAATATAAAACCATTATGATGTACAGTTGAAACTATTATCATATTGAATGTCATCTGTAATTGAAAAATATTATAAAAAATCATGGTATTGATTGAATACTTTAATTGAATACTTTAATTGTTGAATACTTGAATACCATAATTGAATACTTTAAATTTTAATGTTATATGTTGCAATATTATAAAACAAAGACTAATAATCTATTTAAATTAGAGTTAATGTATAAATATCTATTATCTGATTTAGTTAATGGTATTTAATGAGGACATTTCTTTTTTGAAAAATGAATATGAATCTGTAAAATATTAATATGAATTACATTTTATAAAATAGCATTGTTTGAAACATTAAAAAAATAAAATAAGTGAGCCTCAGAAAAAGATATTCTAGTATTTTGTGCCCTCTAATCTTATTACCCAAAACAACCAAACTATATTCATGTGTATGTTTGTATATACACATGCATGTATGTATGTATGTATGTATGTATGTATGTATGTACGTATGTATATGTTTGCAGGTTGAGATCTGTATAAAACATTCTAACATTATAAAGTTATTGTGGCTCCAATCTTTGATTTCATAAGTAGAAAGTATTGATAATTTGCTAAATGTTAATTCTTAATGCTTTATGTAACTCAATTTAAGATAATTTTTTAAAGTTCTTTAAACTCTCTGAGAAGGTATAATTTTAAGTTTGGTTTCAGAAATTGATAATAACTAGAAAATCTAGATTCTGAAATATTTATTCACATAAAATTAAGCTACTATTAATGCTAATTTTAAATCATGTATAAACTGAAATCCAGGAGCTAGTATGTGATATTTTTGCTCTTTGCCTTCTATGGTAAGAGTCTTCAGATTTTTAAATTACTTAAGTGTAGTTTATGTTTATGCTTTGTCTTAGTTTGAATATAACTCAATAATGAAATAGTCTTTTAGGGAACTGAGAGTCACTATACTCTTAAATCCATGTGATTAATTAGTGTATTAAGGTAAATAGTACTAACTTTTATATCTCATGATTTGAGGATCCATAATAAAACCTCTTTTCAGTGTCATTCCTTTTGACTTTGTCAAGTTCTAAGTGGAATGCTGATTCAGCATTTAGCATATTTAGGTGCCTTAGGGGTTTTTCCATGAAGAATGAACACCTTTTGGCACTCTCTTCTTTCTCCAAAATTTCAGTACTGATTTTGAGGGTCATGGGGTGAGACCCATCTGTTTAATCAGGTTTCTGCCTCATAATGCAGGTAGGCTGGAAAGTTGAAATTTAACCATACATTTCTTTAAGTATTGTAATTATCCTCTTATATTTGCCCAGAAGCTAAATAATGAGCACATTTTAAAATGCAGATAACAGCAGAAAGTTAAGTTTTGCTTGCTTAAGCTATTTCAAAATCCCAATGGGTTGAGTGTCTTCCTTCAGCCAAATTGGATCAGGTTAGTTGAAGAATTCCTTAATATATCAGTAAAGGATGTAAGCCAGCTTACCTGCTCAGATGCCAGGAGAGCTATGCTTGAACAGGATAGAGTCATCCTTCAAAGTCAATCTAAATCTAAATTTTATATATATATATTTAATTGTTCAGAGTGGGCATGGACATTCTTTCCCTTTCAAGAAAAGACTTAAGTAAGGTTTTGTTTATTTTATTTTTCTTCTTATGACTGCATGTAACATACGGGCACAGCTACATGGATGTTGCCACAGATATGCCTTTTAGTCAAAAACTAGGTAACATAAATATGAAAAATATTAGGGACTTGTTTTTGGGTCTATGGGAGGAGGAAGTAAGAAAGAACCTTATACAATAATCCCTTTAAGTTAACAATACAGACTCCTAAGAAAATTTGCAGAAGAAAATCAACTTAGATCCATGACTAATTTCAAAGTCTGGTTGGTTGAAGTGGATTTATAGAAAGGAGAGAAGTTATGGATTTCTCTATACTTGTCTTGTCCACTGCTCTAGTTGCTAGCTACAGATACCTATTTAAATTCATATTAGTTAAGGTGAAACTAAATTAAAAATTCAGTTCTTTAGTCATACTAGCTAACATTCCAAGTATTCCACAACCATGTGTGCCTAGTGGCTGAGATATTGGGCTGCTCAGATATAGAAAATTTCCATCATTACAGAAAGTTTTATTAGAATAATGTGCTCTGGAATAATGACACTAAGGGGAATTTTTCCTCATTGTTTGGTCCCAGTGAGACACAAATCCAAGCTTTACCATTATCATTAAGCTGAAAATTCCTGCCCAGTTGGCAAAAAGCTACCCTTAAAGAGAGTGCTATTTTTAAATCATCTTGGTTCATCGTTAGTACTGCTCAATTTTGGCTAATCTTTTAAAATATATTTCCTACATTATCATCTAGTTTTGTTTTGATTGTTCCCTGATCTACAGTAAATATTACTATTAAGAGTAAATTAACTGCAATTTTGCTTTTAACTGATCTTCCTATTGAAAAGCTTGGAATGAATCTACAGCATGCATATGATAAATTGATTTTATTTTTGCATTTGTTTCTTCAGGATTACCAATTAAACTTATTTAATATATTTTACCTACTTTCCATACATATTGCACTTCATAATTATTTTACATCATTGATTTTTATATAATTTTACATGAAATTAATCATTATGATCTTTATGGTTATTTCAGTCCTGTTTATTTAATTTTTCCGGTTACTTCCTACCTGACTTTTGACACTGTATTTCTAGGTTCTTCTCACCTTTTCTTGTTCTGAATATTCTCTACTTTAAACATTTTTATCTCTTCTTCAATAGCTTTAATTTTTTTTATTAAGAGAAATATCAAAAGTATTTCAAAGATAAAAATGGTGAAAATCGAGAGTAAGATCCATAGTCTAGTAAGCAGTGATGTACCAACATCATTTTCTTAGTTTCTATGTTGTATTACAGCTATAAAATATGTCACCATTATAGGAAGCTGGAACTTTACACTGGCCATGAAATTTCCTGTGAGTCTATAAATATTCCAAAATAAAAAGATTAAAAAATTAATTTTAGTAAAATTAAACCACTAAAGTACTTAGGAATACATTGAACAAAGTAAATGAAACACCTGTACATGCAAAACTATAAAATATTTCTGACAAAAAAATGTAAAGATCTAAATAATTGGAGAGAATATACCATGCTTATAGATTTGAAGAGTCAATATTATGAAAATATCAATTCTCTCAAAATTAATCTGCACATTCAAGTTACTCACAATCTAATTCCAGCAGTTTCTTAGAAAATAATTTTTATAAAGAAATTTATATGTAAACACAAAGACCTTAAAAAAAAATCAGTCTTAAAAAAGAACTACCACATTTTGAGAATTATTATAAAATAATAATAATAATAATACAGCCATATTGCCATGATGATAGGGAAAAACACCAAAGGCATAGAATAGACAGTCCAGAAATACACTTGCACATATTTGGTCAATTATTATAGAAAAAATTGCCAAGGTCATTTAATAAAGTAAAGCTTCTCAACAAATTATATTTCTAATATTATATATCTTTATATGAAAAAAGAATATCAACCCCTACCTCATATCATGTACAAATTTGGGATAGATATTACACCTAACATAAAAAGCAAAACTATAAATCTTATAAAACACAGAAGAATATCTTCATGACTTGAGGACAGGCAAATATTTCTTGGACAAAATGCAAAAGCACATTAAAAAATTTTTAAAATTAAATTAAACATCAGACATCAGTGAATTTAAAAAAAATGCTTCTCTTTAGATAACACTGTTAAAAAATCAATAGCCAAAGCACAACCTGTAAGAAATTATTTGCAAAACATGTATCTTACAAAATACAAAATCAAATATATGTCCCATGTGACAATAAAATGACAAGACAATAAGTAAAAATGTGCGAAAGAATTGAACAGACATTTAACAAAGAGAGATATAAAAATATGCAAAAAAATAAACAATTAAGAAAGTGAACATCGCTTGTCATCAAGGAAATTCACATTAAAACTACAATAAAACGCTGCTACAGAATATCAACTTTGGCTGAAATTTAAAAGTCTGAGAACATCAAATGCTGTCAACTAGGGTGAGTAATTGGAACTTTCGCATTTGTGATGAGTGTGTAAATGATATAAACGCAATGGAAAATGCTTTGGTAATGTATTATAAAGGTAAACATACAGCTGTCTTAGGACATAGGGATTCCACTCTTAGATATTTATCCAAGAGAAATGAAAATATATGCCCACAAAAAAATGTCTACCAGAATGTTTATAACAACTCTATTCACACTAGCTAAACACTGGAAACAACCCAAATATGCATCAATAAGAGAATTGATAAACAGGTCAGTATATTTATCCTCAGTAATAAAAAAGAACAAACTACTGAAGCGAAGCATGCAACAACATGCATAAAGCTAGCAAACATTATGCTGAAAGAAATAATCCAGGCATAAAAAAGTAATACTATATAATGGCATCTGTATGAAGTTTTAGAACAGACAAAACTAATATATGTTGTAAAAAAAAAAAAGAGCAAAGTGGTTGCTTTAAGAATAGGGGTGTTGACTGGGAAGAGAACAAGGAAACTTTCTGAGAGTGTGGTTATATTCTATATCTTTAGAGGGTCTGGTCAAACAGGTATGCACATTTGTCAAAACTAATCAAATTGTACATATAAGATTTGTACATTTCACTATATATATATTTAAACTAAAACCACTATAAAAATATTAAATTTCAGTTAATTGGTTTCCATTTAACTGTTAGTGATTCCAAAACTATATAAATAAATATATATACACACATCAATCCAAAGAAAGGATACTCTAGATCTGAGGACAAAAAATTGAAATAGGTGGTGTGAAATGTCTGGTTTGTTAAAAGGTCAGGAGTAATGTCAGTGTGGAGAGAAAATAGTCGATAATTCATAATGTTAGTGAAATACAAAAAAAAAAAATAATAAAGCCTTGTAGATCTTTGTGAGGATTATTTGTTTTACTCCTAGGGAAAATGCAGATATATTATGTAGTTTGTATGTATGTTAAGCCTAGACTGTAGACTGTAGAAAGTCAATAGTGGAAATAATAATCTGTGTCAGAGATGATATTAACTTGGTATAGGGTGATAACTAAAGTGGTGAAAGTGGTTAGATTTTAGATTTTAAATTTTGGAAATTAAGATTCATAAATTTTATTTGTAGACACTAGATATATAATTTGGGTTTTAAATACTAGATTTAGGTAAATCTCTGAGGATTTGCTCATTTAAGAAATGTTAAATAAGCAGTTGGAAATGTGTCTGGATTTTAGAAGAGCAATCCAAACTGGAGAGATATATTTGGGAGATAGCAGTGTAAGGTTATGTGTAAAGTTATATATATGAGTTTGAATGCAACTGACAGGAAAATTTGAGTAGACCAAGAGGATAAGAAAGCCAAGACTGATCCTACAGGCACTCCATAGTTTAGAGTTTGAGAGATAAGGAGGAATTTATGAAGGAGAATGGAATGCATCAGACAGGGAACCAGGAGTAGAAATGAATGAGGTGATGCTCTAGAAGCAAGACTGGGTTGTAAGCTAGAGAGAATAATCACTTCTGTCAAAGATTGCTAATAGTGGAGAAATGTGAAGACTAAAATTTTGTCATTGGCAGTTATTCCTGACACTAACAAAATAATTTTGTTTAGTGGTATAGTCAAAAGCCTAATTACAGTGTTTATTAGAAATGACACACCCGCCAGGAGAAGCATGTCTAATTTTGAAAGGAGAATATCATTCGAAAGAGTGGAAAGATGTGGTCATTGTTGGAGCAGCTTTAAGGTCAAGGAGGAAGAAATTATAGCTCGTGACGAAGATCAATTAAGAAACGAAGCATTTTAAAAGTCATAAAAGAGAGGGAAGACTTTCCTGGGCGATGTCTTTAAATAGCAAGTTAGATGGAGTTAGTACTGGAGGATATTATTCAAAACAAAATCTTCAGCCAACCTAGAAAAAGTCTCCACAAAAGCCCAAGAGAAAGAAAACAGTTTTACTATTGAATAAGTTTTAAACCAGAAAGAACTCTTACCCTTTTACATAGCCAAACCAATTCAACCTGTCAGTCAATTTTGATCAAGGACTGAAAAGCAAACGAAAGCTTTATTTGGGAGTCTTTTTTTCTCTTCTTTTCTTTCTTTCTTTTCTTTTTTTTTTGAATTGCAATCCAAGAGACACAGATTGGGGTAGAAATCTCAACAATGTTTGGAGGTGGGAAGAAAGGAACAGAGTTTATAAAGACAGCAAAAAATGGGGCTTTTAAAAGGACTATGTAAGTTGCTTTGAAAGAGTTATGATTGGTGTGGCAAGCCGACTTACACTATGCTATACATTGATTAATTGCTTATGTCTATTGCTAGGTGGAAAATCTATTTTTTAATAGAGAGTTTGGTAATAAAGAGCCACTTCCAGGAATGTAGTTGTTTGGCTTAGCACAGTTCAAAAGTTCAGTTTCACATGGAAGGAGGTGAGTTAACTCAGCTTCCCAAAGGTCCCTTAACTCTGTTTAGAGTGCTCTCCTGAAAATATCAACTCCATTTTGCTGTTTTTCTTTCACAAACCCATTGACATGCATGTTCTCAAAATAAATAATAACCAATTCTCAAGTGAGTGGACTTGACAGCACCATTTGTCACACATAGTTCATCCTAGATTCACTTGGTAATTGGGGTAGCCATCTGTGTTTGCTAATTGGCTTTTTCCGAAGGAAAAATTAACTCATATCTTTATGGCAGAAGGTATTTTGGCAATTTAAAGTGAGGTTAGGATCCTACCTTCCAACACATCTTCCTTGATAATTTTATTCAAAGACATGGCTTCCAAGTTCTTGAGAAAGACATTACTGGATCTTAAAGCTGGTAAGAGGTTTATTCAGTGTTTAAAAAAGATTTACATACATTTTAAAGAGAGAAAAATGTTCATGTGTTCTAAAGGAAATGCCCTAAGAAAAGGGAAGGAATTTCTTTCCTTATTTTCAACAGGGAGAATTAAGCCTTTTATTTTTAATTTGTATTTCCCTTAGAATGCACGGAGGCAGATACGGATCTTATGTAAGAGCATAATTTCTTTCATAAAGGTAAAATGCAATGTGGAAACAAATACAAGGTGCACAGTACCTTGTGAAAGAATTTTGTAGCCAGATACGTTATGAAATATAAACTTTTTAAGATTATGGATAAGTAATACTGTGAAATATTAGGAAAAATCCTGGTGATGTCTTAAGTAGCACCATATAATCAAAATA
>NW_006433378.1:1251424-1284520 GCF_000325575.1 Pteropus alecto | reverse complement strand
ACATTAATTAGAATAAAAGTGCTATAAATAACTATACATCAATATCAGTCAAGTTTTGCCAAATGAATTTAGGTCAGCTCAGGTCAAGTTTTGTAAACAGATGAGATATAAAATCTTTTAGTTTTCACAGCCTTTTGAATTTGGCTTGTGAAAGATTTAGGACTTACAAGGCCCAAGTATTTCTAAACAAATTGTGAAAGGGCAAAGGAATTGAGTATACTCTGTAAGAGAATTATTATAATGGTAAGACCTGGACTCTAAGTTAGGTAAGGAGGGAAATGAGCTTCCAAGTGAGGGTGTATCATGTGGATAGGTGGGCGGAGTTAGATTGAAATCCTTCAAGAGGGATAAGACTAGGGTCAGTACAGGCAGTGAGTTGCAAAAAATCAGAAATGGTGTACAGAGTGGTATTCTATGAAGTTGTGACTATGAAGTTGCAGGTAGTGATGCCAAGATCAGTGGAATATCTATGGGATTTAGTGAAGACAAGATGGAGAACAAGTTCATTGGAGGAGAGAAACTTAAGGTTATTGGAAGGAACGCCTGCATGGAAATTGAAATTACAATAATTATAATAAAAGTGGGGCTGGAAACAGGAATAGTAACTCAGAGGCCCAAATATTCAGAGAATAAAGGGAATGACACTCTGCAAAAGTGCAACAAGCAACTTCCTATTGTTCACTTTTAAATTAACTTTTTAATTTTTGTTTATTTTTCTGTATTTCTATTTTGGAAAGCCGATATTTCTATGTTTAATTGGCACATCAATGATTAGATATTTACTGAAAATTACTTTGTTTTCTTGGTAATTTATTGTTTCATTAATATTAAACTATAATAAAATGTTTGAAAATACTAAAATTCATAAATCAAATAAAACATTTAAGGCATTTAAAAATTAAATTAAAGTCTATTTTCATACATAAATTTTAATTTGATTTTTTATAATATTCAAAGTATTACAGGTTATGCAATGTACATAATTTATTAGTTCAGCATATTCCAGTCTCTTTAAAAATGGATACTAGATATTAATATTTCTCTCAGAGTTTTACACCAATGAATATGGAGACTGGCCAAAGAAGTTTAATGAGCAAGACAAATTAAGTCAAATTTAGTTCTAGAAATCTGTATAAATTATTAAGATAGATTGTAAACTTGCCATTATGGATGTTTGATATAGAAAGAAATGCTCATTGTTTGTTTAATTCTCTTCTGAATGGGCTTGTTGAAGATAAAACCAGATTAGATAATGAATTGCTAGATCTATGATTCTTTTGTCAAATACTTAAGAAATTATTTACTTTTCTTTCCTAAGACAAGGATCCTCTATATGCAAAATTTCACACATTCCGTTGTCTAAATTTGTGGAATTAAGAAATTACATTTTCTATCACATTGCAGATCTCATCATATGTTTGCATAAATGATGGTGCAAACCAATTTTATGTCACTTTAATAATGCATTCTTAAATTTGGTTTTAAGTTAAGAACAACATTTGCTTATCAATCATGATGCATTATCAGCACTCTGGAAAGCACTTGGTAGTTTGTATCTTCTCAGTTAATTCTGAATATTTCTAGAAGTTAAATGAGTTATGTTTCTTTTCATTAATTTTTTTTCCAAATATACCTGACACATAGTAATGTATAATTAACTCCCCTAATTATGAGCATGTTACTATTGTTAGTCAACTTATAAAGTTATCATAGCTTCTAGGTACACTATATATATATATTTAATACATGTTAAGACTTCTATAGTAGTTAGTATTCATATTTCTATTGTACTTTATATCACATGTTTACTACAGAACCCTTTTATGGTGATTTTTTCCCTTTTTTTTTATACACAAGGTAAACACTATAAAAACTAACAATTTGGTATAAGTAGTCGAAGAAGTTCAGGCCTCTTAAACTTAATTTCAACAAAAGTGCCAAAAATGTTACATTAAGTTTTAGGTTAATAAATTATTATATTTTGTAAATATCTCATGTTTGCATCTTCCCATTTCTGTTGGCAAATGAGGCAATTCATAGACAAATTAACTTCCTCCCAATATATTATATTGTTGTCACTGTTATTTTTAAAGTATGAAATCAAATTTAAAAATTATTTTATCTGGGCTTTCAATAAAAGCAGTTTTAAATAAACAGAAGTGGGGTGTATTTAAGCATAATTTTATGGAAATGTTCAAGAAATGATTTTGCGCTTTTTAAAGTAACATGCCAAGTCTAAGTTTATTGCCTAGGATTTAAGTAGGCAAGCAAGGTTTACAACCACAAAGAAAAACACAACTGACCCATTTATATAGTAAGCAGATTCATAGACATAATAAGAGAGGTGATTTAATTCTGAGCCAAGTGAGTATCTCCTAATATCTAAAATTAAAGGCACATTTAATTCAATGTGGCAAAAATACATGTTTTATATTTTCTACGATTTGAAACAGTCCTCTCCAGATAAATCTTACCACACTGGAACAAATAAAAATATTTTGATGAAGCATATTAAAATAAAATTTTAAAAATACGCTAGCATTTTTGTCATAATTTAAAATAAGTATATCTATTAATAAGTATAAACTATAGCATTAGGAGTAAATTTAATTAGTAAACTTGTAATAAAAGAGAACTTTGATGAAGAACTATATTTTTTCAGCTTTTCTGTCTCTTTATTTTTTGGAACTATTTGCAAATGTAAAAATAAAAGTGCAGAAAAATGTTGGAAATATATTCGAATTTGTATTATGATAAAATAATTTATATCATACTACTTTTTTATTTGCAATGTTATCTTGAGAGAGATTTTACTCACTGCTAAATTGCAAAAAATTGTAACTCATTTTTTATTTTTATTCAGCTAAGGAATCATTGAATATACCATATTATTATAACAATAACTATTCATTGTTTTAAATCTTTCATGAAGGGTTTCAAGTTATTTTAATTGAAATCAATTTATTTTGTATTTTTTCTATAGAAAACGACACAAAACAAATAAATAAAAAGACAATCATCTTCGATAAAATAAAATTACATGCTATAAATTGGAATCATTCTTAAATTTCTGCAAAAAGCAAAGTCTAACTACATCTATGGGTCTTTCCTAACCCTACTTCCAACCTATTTATTAACCTCTCACTGCAATATAGTGTATTTCCAAAGTATAAAAGAAAAATGATCTTTTCATTAAAAATCTTGAAATTAACACCTTTCAAATTTTGTCTGCTACCATATTAGACTTATTCCCTCCCATGTGCAAAATACTACCTAAGAGACCTAGCCCACTTGCATTTACTTACTTCTTTTTTTGATGAAAACTGAAACCTCTAGAACAAAAATTTGAAGGAAATTTAAAATGCTCCTAATGCATTAAAATCAACTGATTATTAATCTTTATTTAAACATATCAGATGATCTTTATTTAAAGTTTCAGATACTTTAACTTTTAAGTTTCAGATACTTTAAATAAATTTTAAGAAACATATTTAATATATCTTTTAAAGAAAAGTCTTTATCACTATTAAAATCTTATTACTTTTTTGCTCAGCTTTATTTACATCTGTAATATGATTATAACATTTTTAGAGGCTTTGTTTTTACTTTTAATTTTTAGAAACTGACATATAGGTAACACATTTTATTTTCAATGTATTATTAAAAGCAATGGGAAAAACAGCAAGAAATAAAATTTTGATGAATTACTTATAAATCCTGAGGACTTCATATTTGAGCCTTACTTACAAATAAACAGCTTTACTGAAACAAAAATGTGGAGATGTAAAATGACCTGCCTTTGTTCAAAAAGCTTAAAGATGGTTGAATCAAGCTAAAACTTTGATCTCAATTTTTCTCATGTTTTTTAAAATGACAATTTAACAATGGTTATATTTCAGTTGTAGTGATGTTATGGAATTGTATTTGACAAAGGTAGAAAATGTCAAATTATGTAAATTCTAAGTATAGATAAATATTTAATTTGCAAATTATTTTCTGAATGATAATTGGAAATATTTCCAGCTATTATAGGTTTGCAGAAAATATGAGAGACATTTGATTTCATATATATATCTAAAGGATACATATATATTTGTACATATTTAAATAAAATTATGATTATAGGAAGGTAAATGATTTTCTTAAATTATACATGTGCATTATTATAAAATTCATATTATATTATTAACATTAATCAAAAGATTCCTAAAATGTAATAAAAACAAATATAATAAGAATGTGAAATTGTGTTTCTATCTAGCTATTCTGTTATTTAAAAAAATAAAGAGTATTTCATGAGTTATAAAGTTAGTGATGGCATCAATATGTGTATATTTGTGTCTTATTTAGGTTTTGAGTAAAATGTGTTACCAGCATATGGAAGAAATAAAAAGTAATGATTATTTTTGTCTTTTCTCATTGTAACATATTATTGTTTTTATATTACTGTATGATCATTTACCACATATATGTGAAAGATCACAACACAAAATTATTAACTTTAGCCCTCAACTATCCAGTGTTTTAGCATGCTGAGATTCAAAATATAATGGGTATTTTTAAACTAAATTTAAAATCTTTGAAAAAAAATATAGTTCAGAGTGGTGCTTACTAAGGTATTATTTCAAGCAAGCTTTACAAAATTATGATAAGGTAGTCATTTAGAAGTTCAGCATGGAACTTACTTCCTATTGAGGGACCTAATTAGCAAACATTTTTGCTCACATTGTCTGAAGGTTATGATTAGAACACATTAAAAAAACAGCAGATTCAGATCTAAGTGAACAACAAGGTACATAAGGTGACAAAAGGTCTCCCATGAAAGCAGAAGGCCATTGCCATTAAGTATCTTCTATGAGAGTAAAATCATTTAAAAATCAATGCAAAATCTTTTAGAGAGTCTGTGTTCAGTAAAACACAAATAAAACTGCCCGGAAGAATGAGAGCTTCTGAATTTTGTATGAAGTAAAATAGAAATTACATGAAAATCATAGGGAGAAAAAAGACTTGAATATCTAGATTTGCAACAAATATAGTTGTTTCAATTCTTTACAGTTTTTGTTATTGAGCATTGCTGTAAACCTATTTTTTTAATATTCAGATTTCAATTTTATGTTACAATGGTAACAGAGACACATTGATAAATTGGTAGAAGCTATACAGTTACTTTATTTACATATTTAAAATAGAATATTTTAATTTTCTAGATACCATAGATAGATCTATTTAGATAAATAGATGAATAGAACAAAATAATGTCCAGAAATAAACTCACACATTTAAGAACAATTTTGACGAGGATGTGAGAGCAATTCAGTGGAGAAAGTATAGTATTTCCAACAAATAGTTCTGGAATAATTGAACATCTATATATAAATAAACTTTGATAATATCTAACACTACATACAAAAATTAATTTTAAATGGATCATAGACCCAAACGTAAAATATAAAGGTATAAAACTTCTTGAAGAAAACATAAAAACAACATTTTTGGCCTTGTCTTAGCCAAAAAAGTCTTAGCTATGTTATCAAAAGCATGGTTTATAAAGAAAATTGATAATTTGACTTAATGAAAATTAAAAATGTTGCCCTTCAAAATAAAGATTGAGAAAAATTTTGTAAATCATGTATCTTATCAGAACTTGTAGTTAGTCTCTAAACTCAATAATAAGAAAACACAAGTAAAAGTTGGCAAATATTTGAGCAATTTATGAAAAAAAAAAATTTACGGATGGAAAATAAACTCAAAGAATATATTCAACATCATTAGTCATAATGAAATATAAATTAAATTACAATGAGTTAAGACTAAATACCTACTGGGTGATCTTAAATTTAAAATACAATCATAAGTGTTGGCAAGGCTGTTGACTAATAGTGATTTTCATGTATTGGAGTAGGAATGTAAAATGATACCACTTCAGAAGAAATTTGTCAGTTTCTTAAAAATTTAAACAAACATCTATCATGTATTCCGTGTGATATCACATATAAATATTTCTCCAAGACCAATTAAACAATATGTTTATACAAAGACTTGTACATGAAGTGTTCATTGCAATTTTATTTGCAATTATCCCAAACTAGAAACAACAAAAATGTTCAACTACAGGTGAACGGATAAACAATGGTATACTACACAAAAAAAAAAAAAGAAAAAAAAAGAATGAACTATTGATACATGAAACAACATGGATAAATTTCAAAATAATTATTCTGAGTAAAAGAAGCCAGACAATAAAAGTACATACTACGTGATTCTATGTTTTAAAATGCTAGAAAATGCAAACTAATGTATAATGACAGAAAGTAGAAAGTCACCTAGTGCTGGAGAATGGGAAGGACAGTGGGGAGGATGAGAGGAATTATAAAGGGATACGAGAAAACTTCTGGGGGTGATAGACCTGTTTATTATTTTGAATGTAGTGATGATTTATAGATATTTCAAAACATCAAATTTTGCAGTTAAAATATGTGCAGGGAGTTGTATGTTAGATATAAACCAATAAAGCTGTTAAACAGTAAGCTACCACCCCCATTAGCTTTGTGAAAAAATAAAAAAAGGAAAAACTAAAACAAGACATTGGAAAATATAACAACAACAAAATAAAATAATGAAGAAGGAAGGGAGGACATACCACAGCTACTTTTAGGCTGCTTCTGACCAACAAAATAAACAAACCACCAATGTCTTGGCATCAAAGAGATTTTTCCCAACCATAAAATAATTTTTTTATATCTTTGTCTCTACCTTCCACAAAATTGTTATTTTGGCCCAAAGGACCAAAATTAGTTGGCAAAGGTAGCACATGGGACATTCTGGGGGAACAAGTCATTCCCAAGAATTACTTGGGAATGGCTTTTAGCTTTACATAAAATGTCTAAAAATGACCACCCAGGAAGCCAGTGAAATGGCTTTTGCGGAACTGGCTTCCTGGTTTCTCATGCTCTGTCCCATGTGCAAATAAAACTTGATCAAACAAGCTGGAAATAGATAAACTGTGGTTGCCACTTTTATTTTGGAGGATATGTATTTTGAATACATCTACATAGAATTCAATTATAGTCCTAATAATGTACAAAGTTAGACTGTTTTCTTTAAAGATCAGAAAACATAGAAACATCAGCAGAGATTAAAAAAAAAAGTTTAAAGAAAGTGTACCATGCTAAGAAACAAAGTAACACATTCCCTCATGCAATAGAAGGAAAACTTATAGGAACAAATAATATTAATTGCAAGATTTGTGATACATTTTTTCTGTGATCTTGGATCAAGAATGAGCAGTTTCTGATGAAAGATATACAATACAGTAGAGAGTAAGTGACACACTGAATACTATTTGACAAACAAGTCAGCATTAAAAATCCTTTTGGCATTCTGAAGAAAACCAAAAAATTATTAATATACTTAGCAAAAATAAAACAGACATGGAGTATATGATTGAATATTTATGAAACAGCAATCCTGAGTGAGAGGAGAACAGCCAGAGAAGCAAAAAACAAAACAATAAAACTAGAGATTCCTACACAGAGTAAGCACAAGACTTTAAATGAAGGCACCCAACAGTACCACTGATGTTAATTAATATGGCCACACTTTCACATTATTTTGTTAAAGTTCTCACTTTCCAAATCTTAGATAAATTACAAGCATCTAGATGGAAACAAAACACAATTTACCAATGAACAGAACATAAATACATTAAAAAATCAGATTAGAATCATAATAGACAAAAGGATGCTGATTTGCATATGAGAATACAAAATTGAGTAAATTTCAAAGGAAAGATTCCGTGATGGTTTTTTGGTTCTTCTGTGATGAATCAGTACAAATTCACTGAAATAGAGGTGTACCAGGAAGGGCAATCTGTAGGTAGGATTATATAAAATGATTTAAAGTGCTGCATGTTGATTTTGTGAGGCTTCTAGATTAGGATTTCCAGATGTCAGATTATCAGTTGTACTAAGGATATCATAAAATTATCCAAGCAATATGCATGGAGTAATAAAGTTAAAAAATTCCCAAATACTGAGATTTTAATTTATATTTAATCCCTTAATCCATATTAATTTCTTCCATTTATTCAGTGACTATTGTATACCTGACTAATTTGGATTCTGTAAAACTATCTCATTTAATCATCATAACAAAATTTTGTGTTGCATATTATCTCTATTTTAGATGAGGAAACTGAGACTCCAGTGGGTTAATTTGTATAAGGCATTTATAATGCTAGAGCCTGAGATGTAACAGCCTATAAACTGTTCATCCTATCATTAGTTATTGCCCCCTAATGCCATTTCCACATGGAAGGCTGAATGTTGTTTCCAGTGTTTCCAAGATAAAGTACAAGCTTCATCCTTTAGTGTGCTATGCCCTTCAGAATATGGCCTTTCTCATGCTTACTGCTTTCTTTCTCAGTGTTCTATATTCTCTCTCTCATAGGAACTCCTGTCTCTGGTTTTGACAGATTGTGTGGCAGTGGCTGTATCTGCTCATGGTTCCATCTGCCTTCAATGCCTGTCTTTTCTCTTATCCCAGAAAATTCTCTCAGAATTCGAAAATTGTAAGGATCACTTCCTATAAGAAGTGCTCTTTTACTTTCTTCAAGTCCAATTAGATGTCCTGCGTGTTCCATTTTCACTCCGTTCATACATGCCCTTATACTTTTCACGCTACTGTTTCTACTACTACTAACACATCATAAGATCCTTAAGAGTATGTTCTGTCTCCACTGTCTAGCACATTGCTAGACACTCAAATAATATTTGTTGAATAAGTAGATAAATAAATAAAGCATAAAAAATCACTTGATTATATTATGAAAAAAATTCTAAAAGATAAAATTCACAATTAAGCAAATGCACATTGAAAATTTTAAGTTAAATATTAAGTTAAATAGAAAATACAAAAATATTTTTACAAATGGAAAAGTTTAATTTATCAGAAAGATATATGAATTGAAATTCTAAGATAATAAAAAGAATAGCAAATTATATGAAGATATCTTTCACAATTAGTTAAATACAATGTTCAGTAAACAATATGTAAAATATTCAATCGCATTGGGAATCAAAGATGTAATTTCTATCAATTTAGCAACTATTAAAACAAATTTTATTTGTTATAATGATGCACAATGCAAACAGGCCTTTCTGTGAACTTCTGGCAGGACTGTCAATAGAAATGGACTTGGTACAAACAGTATGATTATGCATTCAGACCATTAAAATTCCAACAATCAGGAGCCAGCAATTTTATTTTAGTAATAAATTGTTTTTAAAAAGACAAACATGCATACCAAGATATATCACATGTTTATAATAAGAAAAGTAGAAATGACTTCATGATCAATAATAGCAGGGCTGCTAATAAATTATGTATATGTGATGAAATACTATAATATAATATATGTAATATTTAAAAAAATTAATGACCACAAATTTTCATGTAAAAATTACACATGTGATATAAATTAAATGTAAAAATACAAATTTGAAAATGAAGAATATTAACAATTTTATCTACAAAGTAGTAAGAGGTATTACGAATCTGTTATTTTATTTTATTTTTTCATATTTCTCTATTAAATATATTTAGTGATCAGAAAAATAGTAAGCACAGAACCTAATTAATAAAAGGAGGACACAATTACAGAAAGCAGAAAAAGGTTAAATAGCATGCCTATGAAACGTCTTCACATTTTAAATGCTAACTTTTTGAACAACTTTTGTGCTGTCATTCAGAGAAATATTGCAATTATAAAATCAAACTATTCAGAGCCCCTAGTGCCTATGCTTTTAGCGTCTAGTTAATTATAAATGTATAGAAGGGATGGATTATAAGGCCATTGAAATCATAAATCAATCTTATAATTCTTTCTAAATGGGCTAATAGAGACATGTCTATTTTTTAAAAATAATAACTATAGCTATATCATTTAAATATACAAACATACATATGGACAGCTCAGTGATCAAATGAGGTATCCACAAAGATTAGTTATGACTATCAAGAAAACACAAGGAAATGATAAGTATATTCTACCAATTAGGACAAAAAAGTCATTCTAGGTGATGTATGGTGATCCTACTGTTTACTTCCACAGAAGAGAATTTTGCACGGAATGCTGTATTATTCTGATAACCGATTAGCATTTTGATGTGCTCAAAATTTGTTCACGTGGAAATGAAATATTAAGGCAGACAGCAATTCAAAGTAATAGAACTATCGCACGAAAAATGTTTTTCTATATTTTTAGATAATTATTTGCCAAGAAATGTACTCAAGATTATTCCTGCCTTTTCTGATTAACACAGAGGTAAGCATTTAATGAGAAATAGATTTATCTATTGGGTTAAAAATGTACCTTCTTTTGATTTAGTCTGTGAAAAATTAGTGTAAAACCAGGAACTATCTTCTAGTTTAGTAAATGATGATAAAATATTATATATCTCAAGATTACTGGGTAGCGTTGAGATTTGATTTTCTCTTTTATACAGTGGAGATGAAAAACTGAAAATGCCATTAAATATACTTACGAAGATAACTTATTCATTATTCAAAGAGAACTTTTTCTGAAATTTATAAATTAGACTTTTAAAACTTTTCTAATTTGTAACATATCATACTCTATTAATTGTTGTTAGAATGTTACTTTAAATCTACACTATATGAAAACACCAGATCATTCTTGATTAAACTCAAAACGCAATTGTTTTTTACATAACTTACTGTAATAAAAATGTTACATGAAGGTGATGAAGATAAATGTTCTTAAAGAAAAAAGACACATGCAACATTAAAAGTAAATTACAAGTAGTTGAAATGTGTTTAAACTGTGTTGGTCCTAACTGTGAGAAGAGAATACCAGTTTGAATTTAGGATATACATGCATTTGCTCTTTCAGTTCACAGTCTATTTAGTAAATGACCTCTTCCAGCACAAGAAATGTTACCACAGTGGCTCATAAGTGCTAATGTACAGCCAAAAATCGCAAGCCCCCACTCCCCATGCCACTTTGCTCCTATTGCATCATGCTTAGAGCACCATTGCTCATTCACTTTTCAGTATATAGAAGTAGCTAAATATCTTCAATATGTTTTAGTATAAACATCGAAGAGTTTGGTTGTCCCTTCATCATGCAGAAAGACCATATTTGGAACTCTCTTGGAAAGCAAATACTTTGTAGGCAGAGGAAATTTTATCTTCCATAATACTCCATCTAACAAACATCTTTGGCTCTTAAATATACATTACAAAAATAAATTATAATGTATTTGGTTGGTATTATTGGCTTCTCTTTTCTTTTGATCTTTTTAATTTGATCTATTGACATTTGCTCATTTTTTAAAAGTATCTCACATTGTCTAAAATACAGCAGACTGATGTCATCCTTATATTCCCTGAGCCTCTGGTTATTTGCAATTTGAAAAGAAAACCACAAGAAGATAGTGCAATCTACTCTCTTTTTAAAATGTATATTTTATGAGGTTGTAAGATATTCTGTTGACGAAGGTAAAGTGAATAATGCTTATTAAGACCAAGTACATAAGATGCTGTCTGATGGAAATACTGCTAAATATAAGGAAGCCCAATTTACTGTGTAATGAACTCTGAAACAATCGCTTAACACATACATTTATTTTTGTTTATTTTAAAACGCATGCTTTATTTCTTTGAGTTTCGGAATTTAAGTAATTAACTTTGGCATACTCCTTCTTCTGAAGGAGTTTAGTGTTTCTAAGATCTTAGAAATTATCTTCAACAAAATTCCAAATTAAAAAAAAAACTAACTTCATTCAGTTAAGAGTTCTCAGGAAAATACAACCTTACAAAGTAATTTGCGACCAAAATAAAATTTTAATTTTAAAGATTGTTTTTTTATAATACTTAATTACATACATCTTGTATAATTCCTATAGGATTGGTGGTCACACAAGTGTTCAAAATACACCTCATAATAAAATTTTATGTACTCATTATTTTAAAATTCCACAATGAGATGACAACATTCTGAAATATGACCTAGTTTGAAACTCATACCATGACATTTTCAGAAATATCAGTGGTGGTTTTGTATATTTATTTAGAAATTGCCATATTTTGTAGTTTTACATTTTATGTATGATTTTAAGTCACTTAACAATATTGTTGGTGTTCCAAAAGGGAAAATATGTATATGGGAAAACCACAAATTTATATATTATTCAACATTTGAAGTAGACTGCTTAAAATACTACTGAACTAGATTAAAAATATTGATTTTTAAAATATGCAAGCAACTGCATCAGATGCATACATCATGAGTGATAATCTACTCATGCCTTCTTATAAGTTCAATAATTTGTGGTTGAATTCTAAATGCTTTCCCATCGATTAATATAATTTTATATTTATAAGATACATATTAGATTACTAAAACATTCAATATTGTAGTCAACTATTGCTAATAAGATGAAAATAGTTTAAGAAATTACATTGTTTTATAGGTTTATTTATTATAGATTTATAACTTTTTAAACGAAGGATCTAGTCATCAAGGTAAATGTCTTTATGAAAATATATTGTATTCCAAAATATCTGAATACATTCATTTTTCAATTTATTTGTATTTTTTAAATTAAGTTTATTAGGGTAACATTGATTAATACAATTATATAATTTTCAGGTGTTCATTATAATTTGACATCTGTATATTCTATTGTGTGTTTACTACCCAAAGTCCAGTTTCCTTCAGCTACCATATATTTGATCCCCTTTACCTACTTCACCCACCCCTACTCCCCTATATTTGACCCCCTTTATCTCATCTACCTCTCCGCTCCTCCTCCACCCTCTACCCTCTGGTAACCACTAGTCTATAGTCCATGTCCATGAATCTCTGTTTTAAATTTATTTGTATTTTTGCCCTTCTAGAATACATATGTTATTAATATACATCATGTAACACGGATAGTAACATTTTAAAATCCATCTAATTATCTAAATCAATCACAATTATATGTTTTACCACACTAGTTTGTATATACTACTAATAAATTATCTTTACAAGTTATTTGATTTCACAAACATTATTTGTATTCTCTCCCATAAAAAATCCAGACAGATCAAATATTGGGGGAAAAAAGCTTAATTATTTTTATTTAGTTAAAAAAAAATCTCATGCTGATTCTGTTGGTGAAAACTATTATTTGGACATACATATTTGTTTTTATTTAAATGTATAAAGTTTGAAAATAGATTTAGTTTTTATTTTTCTTATGATTCAATCAATCAATTTTGAGCTGACATTCTCCATTAAAATATACTTATTATCTCTTAGGTCTCAAAGATGACATATATTTCTTTTCTTTTTTTTTTTAATTTCTATAAATATTTAGGATTTTCAATAAAAACCATAAACTTAAAGTTTTGGTTCTCTGGCATCTAAACAATGAACTTTACTTATTTCTAGTAATCAACATTATAGGACAATAAGGATATAGAATACCTGTGATTGAGAGAAAATGTCAAATAGTAATGTTGTATTACTTAGGCAATAGGCTACTTAGAAGGCAAGATTTTCCATAATTACATGAGAAATCTCTCATTTGCTTTGACGACTTGTATAATTTGTACAATACACTGATGTGATTAAAAATCCAGACCTTTTCAGTAAAAAAGTGATTTTTTTTTTAATATTTAAGTACACTGGATGAATAGTGATTAAAGTTACACTTGCTGACTACAAAGAACCTGAAAGTTAACAACTATTTTCTCATGAGCATTTATGCAGAAATTTAGAGAATATTGAAGGATGTTCTGTATATGCAAGATGGACTTTTTATAGATATAAAACTCAGTATTGGAAATTAAAAAACAAAAAGCCAGAGGCCATACCAACAGTTCCTTGCACCTCGTAAGATAATATCCTTATGTGTAATAGATAAGGGATTAATAATGAGTATAATGAGCAAATTATAAGAATTAGAAATTTCTTATAAATATTATTTATTTAGGAAATATAAGAAATAGACTAAAGTGAAAGTCAAAAAATGTTAGAGTAAAATAAAATCATAGAATTTTATTTCATAGAAAAAGATAAAAGCATTAAGTTTTGGTTTATAAACAGAAAAATGAATTTGTGTGTTTCAAGTTTGAGTTCAAATCCTGATTTCTTAACTAGTTGCTGACTTAGAGCAAGTTTTTAACTCTACTGAGATTTTTTATTCACCTGCCAAATGAGATAATAATGCCTATAATTTATTGGCTTGTTATCAGGATTAAATGAATATATATTTCTTACTCTTAAACATTTTGAAATATAAGTGTTTGAGAGGTTTCTTAAAAACCTTATTGGAATATGGAGAAATGTTTTTACATAAATTAGAATTCTAGTGCTAGAAAAAGAAATTAATAATTATATAGTTCACTTTTATCTTACAGATGCCAACAAAAACTCCAGAAATATTTAAATGTACAATGACAAAAATGTTACAAGAATTCAGGTTTCCTCCAATCACGATGACTAAGTACTGCCCAGCACAATGCTGTTCCAAGCCAACACAATAGAGAAAGTTAATGCTGAATGGATTTGAAATACAATTGAGTTATTAATTTAATAAAATAAAGGTAATTTATCATGGCAAAAACAGAAAATAGTTTTACTTAAAACTTTTATGTCACTCTATGTGCAATATTTAATTACAGACCTAAATGTAGAATTATATGAATGTTGAATAACTGCACATATAAAAAGAATGGAGCAATTATTTAAACTATTCATTTGTTTTTGAAGTTGAACTGAGAAGCCTATTGCTAAGATAACTTTATTTTTAAGAGCACCAATACTTATGTCTATGCCATAACCTTTCTTAATATAGCTATAATACTGTTGGATAAACAATTGCTTTCTTATGATGACCTCAAATTCTTTGTGCTATAAATTAATCTTTTCTAGCACTTAGTAGAAAATGGAACACAGTGCTTACCATTTTCTTCCTGATATTGATTTCTTTATATGATGACTTTGATTAATTTCTTTGGTTGGAGTCTATTTTAAGGTTTCTGCACCACAGACTGGAAGTAAAAGAGTATTTCTTTGATTAAACTCTAATTTATAGGGTCCACACTAGGCTATCTGCTCTAAACTCTACTCTAAATATATGGAACTAACACTAAATAAAACATAAATATTATTGTAAACAAAGTCAAGATTTTTCTCAGGAAGCATATCTAGTACTAAACATACAAAGATTAAGTTTAATTGTTAATCATTTTCTATTTCTGAAAGCATGGCCAAGTAAAGAGTAATAATATCAGGACAACTGAAAAAGTCTGAATAATGAGCTCATGAAATGTCTGATTTTGACTGAAATAACTTCCCAATGATCTTCTCAAAATAATTTTGGTGTAAATTATGTGCACATTAATTCATCTAAAAGAAATCTATTCTAATAGGTTAATAGCTACAACCCAACAATATTTTGGAGAACATTTGACAAGATAATAAGTAAAAATAAAGTAATCAATATTCAACATTTATTTTTGCCAATATTAAAAAATTGTACTAATTTCTGATTAAGATATTTCTGATTAATGAAAATAACCAGATTTTTTTATTCAACTACAAAAAGGATTGTATGTTTACTCTATGCCAAGTATAATTTTAGATGAAGACATCAAATTAAATAATATATGATAAATACATGATATTAGCAAAGTATTGCAATCCTTAAGACAAATGTAAGGGAAGCATATTATGAAGCAGAAAGGATCAAGGCAAAACTCATTCTTGGGGTATTGCATATTTGGTTTAGGGTCTACTGATTAGAGAAATTTGACTTACATATTTGTTATAAGAGTTTTGATGAGCTACTCAAGCAGGAAGTTGAAGAGGGGGGAGCATTTCATGGGGAAAAATAATGTTCGAAGACATAGAGGTATAAAAATTTAGGGAACTTGAGGTAGAATAATAAAATTGGTACACAGAATGAGAGTGGGGAATTGAGGAAGCAAGCAGAAACACAATTTTGAAGGGCTTTGCATGATATACTAAAAAATTTAAATATCAGAAGAGAATGGAAAAATGTAATGAGAAGGATAATAATTGTTTTTTGGAAAACCCGTGTTCAGTTTTGGACAAGTATACAGAAGATCTATATGGAGCTACTCGGTAAGCATGTTAGTGGTAATTAAAGACATGATTCTCGATAAAGTCACTTAAGGACAGATTTTAGAGTGCTAACGACAGAGAAAGAAACATGAAACCCTGAAAAACTACAATACTTAGACAGAGAAAGAGGAGAATGCAAAAGTAAATAAGAAGAGATATTCAAAATCGTAGAAGGAAAACCAAGACTGAATTGTTTTATAAGAGCTAATAATGAAAAAGAGTAATAATTTGTCAAATTCTGAAGAGAAGTTATAAGAACTTGAAAAATTGCCACTTTAAGGAAAAAGTATTAAAAGTAAAATGTTGAATTAAAAATATAAAACAATAATTGTGTATCTATCAGCTACAATTCCAATTTTATGAAAAATATAGCTGGATATGTAAGACAAAAGACTAGAAAGAAATAATACTGACTATATGTAGGTTATTTTAATTTTTGAAATTTAATAAATTTCCAAATCTTAAAAAAATCAAAAACATTTATTGAATTCCTGCTTCAGGAGGCAGAATTTTAAAGCGGAGGAAACTTTCAGTTTAGAACCAGACTTGCCTGAGCAAGTGAATTTTGCCACATTAAAAGCCAATTGGAAAAGTATACTAACTTATGTAATAGTTCTCTTTTTTCATTAAATTGAAATTTCACCTTTATTATAATATAAATTCTGAAAAATGCATGTTTTTATTTTTTATTGTATTTTTCTCTTTTGTTGCATTTCTCTGTGATCTAATTCTGAGCAAATAATCAAATTGAATTAAAGGTGAAATGATCTCTAAGATATTAGAGTTGGATGAATTAGTATCTTAATTAGCTCTTCACTTTCTATGTATGTGAACAAAAATGTATTGTGTATTATTATTTATACTGTATCCATTTTCAAGAAAGTCAATATTGGAAAATTCTAGAAAAAGTATAGGGTGTGTTATTGGCTTGAATTATCATTTGCAAATGTATAAAGATAAAACTGGGATCCTGAGACTTCAGGAAATTGTGATACAGCCCAGGGAGTAAATTTGTAGGCAAAATAGCAGTGCCAATAACAAGAAATGAGAAGATAATGAAAGCCACAATAGTTACCACAATAGGCATAATCAGAGGAGAAGAATTATTATGAATAAATCATTCCAATAAAGCTCAAAAAAGAAAAGAATGCCAGTTGGTTGGAAGCACTTTGAAACCCACTTCCACAACCAAGTTTCTTCCTTTATTGTTCTCTCCATCCCCCGTTTTGCCTTCTTTCTCCCTTCTTTTATCTCCATCTATCAATCATCTGTCTAATTTCCTTCAATCTATCTATCCATTAACTTTTGCAACACTCTGAAGATCATAAAATTACTTAGGCATCTCTGTTAAAAATATTCATATTTCCTCATGGTCATACATACAAATGGCCACACATCTTTCTGGGTTAATGCTCAAAAATTATGAACTTGACCAGTCCACATTTGTGAGTTGCTGAGATTGCCTATGTGCCACTTAGGCCACTAACTGCAAATGGTACCCTGGATTTATCTAGACTTTATACTTCGCAGATACATTTTCTTTCAAATTCTGAATCCCAATTTAAAGAGTCTGATTCTTAATGAAGTAGGATATAGTGTGCCAAAAGAGAGACAATAACACTTTATCTCTTCTGTTAATATTATCCCTGAAAATTTTTTCCTGGTGGAGAAACCGAACAATATGCAAAAGACAGAGTCATTACTAAGCACCCATAAACAGATTGTAGTTCATGGAGGGAGGAATAGAGGTGAACAAAGAAATTAGCAAGAAAGTAACACATTCAAAATCTAGGGAGAAAACAGAAACCAAAGAACATCATCAGACAGAAAATATTGTAGATTCAGACACACAGTGGTAAGTCTGAATTCACTGAAGATCTTTTCGCTTAAAGTTACTTTGGGAGAGGCATATCTGTGTCATGTCATTTTCTTCACTGCATGGAAAAACACCACTCAGCTCCAAAATTATTTTCTTTAGGAAAGAATATAACGGACCAATGTATACTATGATTTGCATTTGTATGCATTTTTTTTTTCAGGAAGCTACAGATATATACTTTGATGACTACAAAATATACCTATTTTTTGATTCACTTTGACTCTGCTCATGAAAACATTAACTACAAAAAATATTTAGATAACGGTCCTCCCTTGTTTTTCAAAGCACCAATAGAAAATATGATTTCTTTTGTGCAGTGCTGTGGACTTGTAACACATGTGAAATAAGCAAAGCATATTGGAAAAAGATTTAGAAATTCAGGAAAAGGTAAATTGTATATTTTCATTCTTCTTCATCATTTAGAAGACATGTTGATTGGAAATACAGATTTTTTTTTTTAGCTGTTCCTATATAGTTAATTTTCTATAGTCTATTCTAGAATCTTGACTCCAGCTAAATGTATACAGGTACTTACCAAGTTAGGCAACCTATTTAATTGCAGGAATTATTATTGTTGTTCCTGCAATCAGTGTGCATTTGAAATCAGCTAGGAGAGCTAAATATAACTTGCTCACTCTCAGTTTTTTAAGTTCCTCATTTTGGGCTTTCTTAGGTATAACAGAGGATCAGAAAAATAACATCTTTTTCTAACAAGACAAATTTACACTAATATAATTTCAAATGTTTATATTTCAAATACTGACATTCTTTAACATTTTGAAACACAAATCCATCATTTCTTGGGCTGTGCTTCCATATAATTACTTATACAATGAGGTATTTTATTTTAATGATATAGACAAAAGCAAGTACTTGAATCAAAAGCAAAATAATACTTACCGTTTGAGTGCCTACAATGAAGAGACTTTGCATTTATTATCTCATTCACACAAGAGCCATGAAAGGTGGTGCAATTATTCTAACTCTGTAGGTGACCAGTGATATGAAAAATGCTAATTATACTCAAGGTCACAGAAATGAAATGAGTTATACTGCATTTGAATGTCAGGTTTATCTAGTTCTGAAGTTATAGTTAAAAAGCAAAAGATTTGTTACATGTGCTTCTTTTAATGTAGTTGGAATATAATAAGCTTTAACTGTAGAAGATACTGGTGAAACAGTTTTCTTATATACAGTAAATATATCTGAGAACTTTAGAAAGAAATCCACAAAAATTAGCACTTTATAAACCAAATTTCTACACTTGTGCTCAGAGCTCTCAGTTGAGTAGTTACAAATGGGTTACTAACTGGTTAGACTTCCCGATATTAGGAACTGTTATTGGAAGATAAAATCACAAGGGCATACAGTATCTTTCTGGCATGTTTTATTAACAGAATCTTCCTGTAATCATTAATAGAAGTCAAAGAAAAAATTAAACTAATTCTGGCATGAGATTAGCTTGGTATATATCATAATATAACCTTACTTAGGTTACGTTTGATTCTTCACTTTTTAGAAACAAGGCACTAAACATATCAACAAAGGATGTAAACATGCTTTAAAAGTCCACTAGGTACGTACAATTTTAAAGACTCTACAATATAAATGTTGTATTTATATTTAAAACAATGAGAGAGATGATCACTACACCAGGACTTCTGCTTGGATTTAGGTATGATACATACTTAAAATAATATTTTATTATAAAATAATATATAATTTACACGTTTTGGTAATTAAAACAGTACTACTAGGAGTCTTAATCAGAATTTTCTTTTTTTTTGTTGTTGCAAACTTTGCTGTTCAGTTTTCCTTTTGTGCCATTTTATGTCATTTTAAGGAACTTTCCAAAAGAAACATTTAAAATATAATGTTAATGGACTTGATTTATTTTACACTAAGTATTTCATAAGATGTCCATTTTTCCTAACAATGTATTCTTTTACCAAAAGGGAAGTCTAGAATTTATTCCTAAAATTCTATGCAAGGATTAATTTAGAGAAGATGTGATTTTGGCATACTTAGAAGTTAGAATAACCTTCACAAATGCTTTTGACCTTTTGGGATAAGGAGTATCATAATCAGGAAGACTATGTTAAATCTTTGAAACTTTCCACTTTCTGACCAAGAGAGTAAATCAAAAATACTATTTTATCTCAAAGTGAGGAAAAGCAGCAATAAGTACTACCTGTGAAGATCCATAATTTGTAAAAGTGGTATTGCCTATCATATTTCTGATTCACTGATCTGAAACATGCAACAATAACTGAGTGGATCCTAGAGAATGACTATAAACTACTGCTAGCTCATCAAAGTAGTAGCCCTGATCACAACTGTGATGGATCATGCTGTTACTAGAAAGTACAATAAGGACTTAGATATATGATGTGTGATCATGGATTTAGTAAATATGTTCATTTCTATACTAATAGGAAAGCTGACCAGAGGATAGAGCCGCAATACTAGAAACGTGAACACAAAAGCCACATAGAGTCCAGAAACTGGAGGCATATGCCACGTTGTGTTCAAGGACTTTGATGGACCAGTGACCAAAATGTGAAAATCTACCAATTTTCATCATTTTTGAATGACATCATTTTAAATCTTTGCATAAAAATTGCATACTGGGTGTGGGAGAATGTGGAGAACATTCTTATCTCCTTAATTCCCAAGTCTTCAAGTAAAGAGGAGCCATAACTGAGGAGACTCTTTTGTACCCAGTCATTATTTAGATGATAAGACCCAAGAATTTAAGCCTGAACCTGATGTCTTAATGTCCTGAGAGCTTTGGGGATCTTGGGAAGGGTGCGTATGAGAAGAGTGTAAATAATTTATAACCACTGGTTGGACTGTGTTTGAATAAAAAATGACCGCAGTTTCTTTGTCATATCTGCCATTTGGACATTATATTTTTTCGTCCATACTCATGAATCTGGTGTGGCTTTGAGACTGGCTTTGTCTAACCAAGCATAGGTATTTTAAACTTCATAGCAAAGTTCGTAAGGAATGGAATCTCAAGAAATCAAAGAAACATTTATTTCTATTATTGATAATTTAATTGAATTCATATTTCTCTATGTATTTAAAATAACCATAAAAATTAAAAATAAACAAAAACCAAATGGAAAGTATTCATAAAGTACAAACTCTACTTGATTTATTTTCAGCAGGTGTTTGCATTAATTTATTTAAAACTTGAGAATTATATGAGAATAAGTAATACTTATTTAAAGAATTCTTTTTTGGAAAATTATTTTACAGAAAGTAAAGATATTAAAAGTATGTTGCCAGCTTATCTAATTTTATATATATTATTTATTTTATCTAATTGATGTTTATTGAACACTAATCATGAAAAAGATGAGTTTTTCTGGAGGAATATAGAGCACTGCATCACCACTTTATATGACAGAAGATTAAGTAGAGCATATTAAAAACTAGTGAAATAATCAATAAATATGTAACATTATAGGGCTTTCTGTTATGAGTTTAAAGAGATGAAAAATTGGAACATATTTTAGGGAAGAAGATCTAGAATAATCAAAGAATTTTAATGCTGGAGATAGCAAAATGGAGTTTATTTTTACAATACAAGATGAGCAATAAATTCTTAGACTATTCAGAAAATAGCATGTAGTCTATATAAGTGGAACACTGTCTTATAAAGATGAGGTTCAAAAATTGGGGTTATGCTGTAGAAGACTTTTAATGCCAGAATGAAGAATTTATTCTTAATTGATCAAGTGTTTATATAATGAGAGCAGTTTTCAGAATTTATCTACTAGCATTGTTTAAGGTTGATTAGAATTAAAAAAAATACAGGAGGTAGAAGGGATGGTACAGAGTTATTATAAAGGTTCAGGTGAGAGTTAAGAAGGATTTGAACCAGAGATATGTCTATGGGAGTGTGCTTTACTCTAAAAACATGGGGAGTACAAAATTTATCCAATCTGGAATTGGTGAAAAATGTAGTTAAAATTCATAGAGGAAGAAAGAGTGCCTTTTACAGTATTTATAACTTAAATACATTTATTTTTATTTCTACCATGAAAAATATTTTCACCATACATTTTATGATTTTCATAGTCATTCACTGAGTGCCTTAAAGAGAAAATATCTTATTAATGACATATCAGTAATATGATATGAATATATGAAGCTTTAGAAGTATTACAGAAAAACCTGTTTTGGGATATAGTAGTAAAAGTTCATAGTTACCTCTATGCTTTCTCTTCTAAATCAAAGGCAATTTAATTACTTTGTATAAAAATGTTCTCGGTTGAATAAGGTTCTTCCTAAATGATTAATTATATTTAAAAATATCTTTGAATGGACTCATCTACTTGTATTAAATTATAAACTTAGATTTGACTTTCGTCTCTCTACCAGTATTTGAACTTAAATAGCAGATATGTGCAGAACCATTCTTTTGATTCAACCTGTCAGTTTTACATTTATGAAATGGATCATAAATGCAATTCCATCTTATTCTACATTTTTCTTAACTTAGGTATTCATTCACATTCAATTATTCTGTTATCTGTCTCTTTCCAATAACTTCTAGAAGAGTGTCTCATTCTTCAGATATGACATAATACTATCCTATTATGAATTTCAAATATATTACTAGTTCACTTGTTATATGAATTTATATTCAAAACTTTATTTTCAGAAAAGATACAGAAAAGTGTTTTAATAAAATAATATAGTTCACATAACCATGTTCAGCTGAATAGTATTATGATACAATTATAATCTCTAGTTAAAATCTAGTTTTTATAGTTTATTTCAGTATTTTAAAAGCAGTATTAACTTATTTTGCACTATTTCTAGTAATATAGAAGGGATTAGAGACTATTTGCTTGCATAAATGAGCAAGGGAAAGAAAGCGACATAACTTTTTGAGGGTTTAAGTAATAAGTGCTTAATAATATCTCTCACTGTTTTGAGGGTGGTGACGGAGAATGAATTGGAATAATTGTCTTATGGATTTTGCTTTACAGAAATCTCTGGGCCTCCCCCAAACATTGTGCCACGAATCTCTCCATGCAGTATTTCACTCTGCCAACTGAAACGTGACCTGCATAAAAAAAAAAGACAATGATAAGAAAATTTTTACATAATGTATACATAAATCATCACATTGTACACTTTAAAAATATAAAATTTTAGTCTACTGCCATGCTACCCTGAACAAACTTGATCTCTTCTGATCTCGGAAGCTAAGCATGGTCTGTCCTGGTTAGTACTTGGATGGGAGACCACCTAGGAAGACCAGGTGCTGTAGGCGTAAAAAATAAAGAATTGTAAGCTGACAAGGTCCTTGCAATCTGTGAGGTCAACCAAGGGTTGAAAATAAATAGAAAAATAAGGGATTGTAAACTGACAAGGTCCTAGCAATCTGTGAAATAAACCAAGGGTTGCCTCGCATGCATGCAAGCATAAATAAAAATAAATAAATAAATGAATAAATAAATAAATAAAATACACAATTTCACTTGTCAATTATACCTCAGTAAAGCTGGGGAGGGGGCGCCTTAAGACAAATCAATCATTAATCTAGCTTTTCCTGACAATAAGTGATAACTAGAAGGATTGGAAGGAATCTGTGGAGTAAAATGGAATTTTTATGAGTTTCTAACTACTTCACTCTCATGTATTTTTTATTTAATTCCAACTTTTAAAATTAGGGCTTTAGTGTCCTTAGATTTTTACTTTGTTGTTCTTTATTTTTGATTGGGATAATCTTTGGGACCTATGGTACATTTTTGAATGAATCACTGTGGCATCTTTGCATAGTTGGGTCATGAATGATGTCATCTGATCACTCAAAAATTTCTTAATTATGACAACAAATCACTCTTCTTTATGAGTCTTAAGTAAATAGATTAAGAGTAAAACTGATATAAAAATATTTTCCATAATATATTTATGATAAAATCCTCTGAATTAATCTCAAAGATATGATCAATGTTTTCAGAATAATACTGAGCCCCAATTTTTTGTTGGTGAAATTATTAAAAGGCTATCATTAAATATTTTCTAGTAATAATTTGAGTTATTTTCTGGAAGAGATGAGAAATTATTGCAAAATTTGTTGCTGAACTAAGGAAGATGTTTTCTGTGGCATTTGAAAGCTTTAGCAGTTAAGTGAAAATAAACACACATAACTGTATTTTTTAAAATAAGTATTTAAATAATTTTACTCTGTATTAAGTTTGAGAACCTAACAGTTGATAAAGAATTAAACAAGAAATAAGACTAATGCAAAATTAGCTTTGTCATTAACCATCCATAAAATCAGAGCTTTCAGAACTTGATATTGTGCAATGTTTCCATAAATTTTTAAATAAGATTTACTGAAATATATCAATATTTTCTTTCTGAACAATGGAAAAAGGTAATGAAGCATAATTTGATACCTAACCAAATAATAAATTGTCATTTAAAAAAGCACTAAATACTGTGTTCAACTTTCATAACTAATCCATTTACTGTTTGAGTTTTATGGGTTATTAGCTTAGATATAGCAGGCATGAATTTTTGTATCTTATCAAAACTTATAGATTAGGAGAGGTAGACAAAGATTAAGATCGCTTGAGGTTTCCAAAATTATTTTTTGCCATTCTCTGTGTTCATTCATGGTTATGACTAAAGACAATAAGCATATTTCTGAAAATTTAGGTTCCAAGTTTGTTTCATAACAAACTTCAATGAATGCATATTTTTCTGTAAAAGAGAAAAATCTGATGTTGATTAATCTCATCACTTTATTGTGTTTCTTTAACTATTTTACACAGGTGTATCCTAATTTACTGATATAGAACACTTACAGAGAAAAATAAATGTAATAAAATTGCAATAATAAACTAATTGGCACTATAACATTCATCTTTTTTTTTTTTTTTTAAGTAGAATGATGTCTGGGTTGGTTCTACAATTAGAATATAGATCCTGTGCTACCTAAAGTGAAGTGGACATTTTTAATATAATGGTTTTCTTTTTAGTCTGTTTATTTTTTCTTTTCTCATATCCCCTTTCTTCTCCTTCCTCCTTCTCTTCTTCTTTTTCCCACATGGTTTGTTTATTTATTTATTTATCTATCTACCTATCTATCTATCTATCTATTTATCTATCTATTTATTTATTTATTTATTTATTTATTTATTTTTCAGTTACAGTTGACATTCAGTATTATTTTATATTAGTTTCGGATGAACAGCATAGTGGTTAGACATTCATATAATTTCCAAAGTGATCTCTCAACATTTTTTCCTTCTTTCAACAAGAGGTCTTTTCAGAACTTTCAAAGCAAATCAGATGCTGCTGCATTGTAAAACGTGTATAGTGTTGAATGTGTAACCTAAACTCAAAACTTCAGTTGATATCCAATTTCAGGAAAACATTCAGAATATGCAAAATTGCCTGGAATTAACACAATTAAAAACAGCATGTCTTACCTTGGAGTTCTATGAATGACATTCACTAAATTGACAAACATAGCTTTTATGTATATTTTCCATCAGTTGAACATTATTAAAATTCTTTACGTATTACCAGTGGGAAAACTTTTATATTTAGCATGTCATAGTCATACTCAATACTTGAAATCTAGAATTTTATTAAATTATTTTGACATTCAAGGAATGGTGATTTTACTCCACAGCCAATCATCACAGTAAAATAAAATAACCTCTGTATTATTTTGAAGGCAAGAGAGATTGAAATTATGCTAACTTCAGGTCAAAGATAATTTTCATTTGTCATCATTTATCATACGGATACCTAGATTTCTTATCCATTTTCCAATAATCAAAGTTTATGTGTAAGTTCAAAATTGAAATGATGCCTTCACATGCTCACACATGTGTATGCTCTTGCTTCAATTTCTACCATGGAATACTTACCTAAGATGAGGGTCTACCTTCCTTCATAGACAGCTATATGGAAAAACTGAAATGTACAGATAGTGGAGGTTATGGAAAAAACAGATGTTAAAGACAAACCTGTGTTTTAACTTTTATAGTTACAGCAATTAGAAATATTATGTTACAGTGTCTTAGATGTTCTTTCCTTAAGGGTGATATCAATATGAATTTCATGTGATTGTTGAGAGGCATAAATGTAATAACATCTGAAAATATTTGGCACAGAGTGAAATTTCAAGGAATATTAATCTTCTGCATATGTCTTTCTCCTTTAGGATGTAAGTATGGTATAGTCACTGACTTCAAACAATAGGAAACAAATGATGTTTTTCAAAACTATGTCTTCAGAATCAAATTCTCTCTCCTTATATCTAAGAACCATGAGTCTTCAGTATCTTACAGAGAAACGAAGTCACTTTCTTCTCATTCTCCAGCTCTTGTTCTTTCTACTTTTTCTCTTTCTTCTTCTTATTTTGAATATATATGAGCTATGTACTTAGTTATTTGATTTACATATATAGCTGGGAAAGATTTTTCTCACTGTCATTTATTTCTCCTGGATCTGCTACCTACTCATACTAAGAAAACAGAAGCAATGTTTTCCAACATAACTTAATGAATGCAAGTATAAGTTACAGAAGAAATTTTATTAGGAGCTAACATCAATGCAAAATGATCAGATTATTATTTCATGCTTCATATTAGACTAGACTTTATAAAGTCTATATTTCCATTCTTACTTAGGTCCAAATGACACTTTTTGTGCTGTGGAACAGCCCTTACTCTTACCACATAGTTCTTACCATATAATGATGAGTTTAAAACCAAAACTGAGCAGCATATTATGTTGTGGAGAGAACTACGAGGGAGGCAAGTCTTGTAGTTTGAGGCTATAGATGTTAACAAAGGAGAGATGAAAAAGAAAATATAAGGAAGGTGTCCAGGGGCAGTGGCTGCTCCTTCCAGTTGTAAGAAATGACTGATAAGCACATTCAAAGAACCGGGGACTGAGACCCCATATCTGTAGACAGAGTAGGGGAGCAAGTTAAATTGGTTAGAAAAGCAAGTCTCCCAATTCTATTGCATGTTAAATATTTATGGAGTGACATAAAACACATAAACCTAAAGACGATAAGATAGAAAATGAGTAAATATTAGTAAGATCATTGTGGGGGGGGTGTTAGAAAAAAGGTTATTGCAGCTTATAAAATCTCAATTATCATCATTATCATTCTTCAAATTAAAAAAAAATAATTCTTAGAAAGTTCCATAACCTTACCAAAGGACTATTGTTTATAAATATTAGAGCCCAGATATGAAATCAAGTCTTTTTAATAGCAAAGGTCAAGCTTTCATGTATGTATGTATGTGTATGTATGTGTACATCTGTGTGTAATGTTTTATGTTTATTTTATGTAGTAAGAAACTTACCATAAGATCTACCCTCAACAGATTTTTACGTGTAAGATAAGATACAGTATCGTTAACTGTAGGCTATATGTTGCACAGCAGATCTCTGGAATTTATTCATCTTGCATTACTGAAACTGTACCTGTTCATTAGCAACTCCCCATTTCCTCATTCTCTTTGTCCCTGGCAACCACTGTTCTGCTCTTTGCTTCTGTAAGTTTGACTATTTTAGATACCTCACATATGTGGAATTATACAGTATTTGTCCTTCTTTGAATGGCTTCTTTCACTTGGCATAATATCCTCAAGGTTCATTTGTGTGTTCCCATGTTGCAGGATCTTTTCTTTTTTTAAGGCTGAATAATATTCCATTTTAAATAAGTACCACATTTTTCTTTATACATGCATTTGTTGAAAGATACAGGTTATTTCCATAATCTCAGCTATTGTGAATAGTTCTGAAATGAACATGGAATTGCTGATATCTTTTTGAGAGTCTGATTTCAATTCTTTTGGATAAATATTCCAAAGTTGGATTGCTAGATCATATGGTAGTTATATTTTTAAGATTTTGAGAAACCTCTATATTGTTTCTATTGTGGCTACACCATTTTGCATTTCCATCAACAGTATACAAGGATTCCAAATTCCGCACATTGTGATCAACACTTATCTTTTGCTTTTTTTGCAATAGCCATCCTATCAGGTGTGTGGTGATATTTCATTGTGGTTTTGATTATTAGTTCCCTCATTATAAGTGATGTTGAGCATCTTTCCATATACTTGCTGGCCATTCCTATATATTCTTTAGAGAAATGTCTATTCGTGTTCTTAACACATTTTTTAATCAGGTTGTTAATTTGTGTGTGTATGTATGTGTGTTTGCTATTTAATTGTAGGAGTTCCTTATATATTTTTTAGAGTAACCCCTTCTCTGATATACGGTTAGCAAATATTTCTTCCCATTTTGTAGATTGCCTTTTCACTTCGTTAACTGTTTTCTTTGTCATGCAGGAGATTTTTTAGTTTGATACAGCCCCACGTGTTTATTTTTGGTTTTGTTGCCTGCGCTATTAGTGTTATATCCATGAAATTGTCAGGACCAATATCTTAAAGGTTTTTCCCTATATTTCTTCCAGGAATTTCACAGTTTGTAGTCTTATGTTTAAGTCTTTAATTCATTTTGAGATGTTTTGTGTATGGTGTAAGATAAGAGACCAATTTCATTCTTTTGCATGTGAATATTCAGTTTTTCCAGTACCATTTGTTGAAGAGACTATTGTGTTTTTTTGGCTCTCTTTAGGAAGATAAGTTGACTGTAGATGTATAGATTTATTTCTGGGCTCTCTGTTCCATTGATATATTACTGTAGCTTTGTAATATATTTTGAAATGTGATGCTTTCAGCTTTGTTCTTCCTTCTCAATATTATTTTGGCTATTTTCAGTCCTTTATGATTACATATGAATTGTAGAATTGGCCAAGATTTTAATCACTAGTTATATTTCCTGCAAGGTTCAAGTCATGGGATCTGTGTGTTTGCAGTAAGCATAGTATAATGAGGCTGTCTCTGATGCTATTGTACTAAAGGTTTCGGTTGAATTTGCCTAAGAATATCCAGCTGGGAAATATAATATGAAGCTTGGTGATCATTTTACAGTGATGCAAATTTTTCAGATTCTCCCTTTATATTTTTTGCTTGTAGTTTTCTTCTTGTGAATATATACCTTTAAACTTCTTTCTGATAAAATGTTTGTGCCATTTTATAGAAGGTTAACATTTTCTTTTCTATTTCACAAATATAAAATATAACTATATCTATCTGTCGATGATTTTCAAAACATTAGAAGTAATAGAGGTATGTAGATTGAGATACCACATTCATTTTTATTATTCTTACTAGTCTTCCTTCCTTCCTCTCTTTCTTCACTTCTTCCTGTGATCCTCATCCTCCTCTCTCTCTCTCTCTCTCTCTCCCTCTCCCTCCTCTCATTCTTTCCATTTTCTGTCTAGATCATTGTAAAGGAAGGATTCAGTAGTCTATTCTGAAATATTCTTTTTCTAAGTGTCTGTCTCTGTGTGTCTAATATGTGAATATATACATATATTTTCTTTCTTGGAGCCTGCACATCAAATGCCTTCTTGGAAAATTAAAGTACTTGAAGTAAAGCAGTTATTTTCCTTCATCATAGAGAAAACAAAGAAGGCTACAAATAATTTTTTCTTTATTTTCTGGTAGCTTGCCACAGATGAAGTTTACACTAATTAGAAATCGTCTGGAGGCACGAGAGCAGATTGAGCCTTCGGCTGGAAGTACTTCCTGACAGGTGGTTCACCACAAAGCAACATTACAATTACCTAACACACTGTTTGATTTGTGTAAACCTCATTACTACTCCCATTATTTAATGAACTATGAGCATTCCTTCACCTCCCTGCAGACTGAAGGGCTCAATTTACATTTCAATTCAGGAATGAAGATTGCTTGGTTTAAACTCACTTGCCTTTTAAGGTAAATATTACCTTGAATTTAAAATTCTGAATTTGAATAGAAGTTTTAAAACATCTATATAAAACTAATCAGTGAAACAGGCAAGCTAAAGTCTGTTCATAATATTAATAAGATTATTAAGATTGAAACTTTCAGGTTATATTTCCTACATGAATAAAAAATAAAACCTGATTTTTCCCAGTACTTAAAAATGTGTATGTTCAGTGTGTGTCGCCATGTGTAATGAGGTGGAAAATTGAAGTAATTATTCAGATAATTCAAGCCTCAAACCACAAAATTGCCTCAATTCTTAAATTTTCTTTGTATGTGTCTGCGTAATCTGAAAGTCCATTTGAATGAAACCAAAGTATTGTATTATCTTTAAAACATGTCTAAGTTTATTTCTACCTTAGCCTAATGTTCATGTTTTAATACCTCATAAATTTTCTGTTCTGAAAACAGAACAAAAGTGTATTTACAGTTTCCCAGAGAAGTGATTCTGATTTAAAAAATCTGATAAAAATAAATATAGCTTTCTAAAACTTATTCTATTAAAATTGTTTTCTAGGTTGCCTATATCTGTCTAGGATTGTGTTACATCCTTATAATAAACAGAATATGATTTTTTATTGCAGATTTTTTTAAAAAGGACTTAAAGTTCAATCAGTTTTCAAGTTGAACAACATTTTACCTCAACCTCCTTTCTAGCTCTTTATCACTATATATTCACTTCCTTTCTCGTTCAATGGTTTATTTAATAGTATCCCTATACATGTCCCTACTCTAGCGATGCCCTCCTAAAGTTATCCTCTTTTCTTTCCATGCTCACTCATTAGCAAGGAAGCAAGGAGTCCAGTTCTGCCTGACGTCAAAGCTTGACCCTTTTACACTGTCTCTCTATTTATGTATTTCCATTATCACAAGAATGGGATAAATGGAATATGATGAATTATGCAACAACTCTGTCACAGATAAAAATAATCGAGATTTTTGTACTTACTCCTTTTATTAAGTGAGAGAGTTTAATTCCTACCCTTTGAATCTGGCCTTGCTTTAGTGACTTTCTTCATACGTAGAATATGGTAAAAGTGACAGTGTGTTGTTAGTTTCTAGTCTAGGTTACAAAATGCCCAGAAGCATTTTGATGTTTTTAGGGAACTCTGAGATACCACATAAGAAGTCCTGCTAGGCTACCTTAACATTGCTTAGCTATTGAGGCATCCCTACCAAGGAGCCAGACATGTAAATGAACCGTTCTGCTCCTTTCAGACCAGACCTACTGCCACTTGAAAATGACTAACATTTCAGTGCAGATTCAACTAGCTGATCCCTATTTGAATTTCCGATCTACAAATTGGGATTTATAATAAAGTATATGAAGGTGTTATATTTTAGGGTGGTTTATTACACAGAAATATACCAGCAGAGCAAACTCTTACAGGCTTCACTCAGTGACACATGTTCATTTCCTCTCTTGATTAACTGGACAGAGAAATGCCAAATGAGCAGAAGATTACCAAATCTAATAAATATAATGCTCATGATTATAACAAATGCCACCTCTTCAATAAAGTACACTCTCCTTCTCCTAATCTTTAGAAATTATTTAGTTGGCAATTACTTTTATGCTTCTGTTGGTATATGTTCTAGTATTGTGAATTATTCTTTTAATATTTTTAAAAATATTTTCTTTGAACAATTTATTGTAGAATTTGTTCTAATTCTCAAAACACAAGGAGACCAGAACAAGTGAAAAAGAAGAGAGAACTCAAATAAAGTAACACTATAAGCCAAGTCAACAAGGTAGTAATGCCTACTGTAGATAAATGTAACAGTGAGTAAATTTAGAATAGAAATTGAAAATTAAAACAATAGAGGAAAAATTTCAAAGAGAGAGAGAGAAAGGTAGTACTAAATAGTAATAGAAAGGGAAAAACAGACAAACATTTCTGTATATGTTTGATGCAATATTCATTTTGATAAATATTAGAAGATCATAATTAATCTTGATTTAGGTACAACTTTCTCTGGCAAAGATGGACAGTTCCATTAGGTCTAAAGAGGCTAGAACTAGAGAGATCTATTAGGATATGTTTTATAAATCATATATTCTACATAAAGGAAGCCAGGATGTCACCCCCAAATATGCCTCTTTCACATAAAAATTATCTTGAGCCAAAGACATTTAAAAAGCATTGTGGGTCTAAGGGGCAGCAAAGTACAAATATGAAGGATTCTTATCATTTGCATAAGAACATGCTTAGTCTCTGGATTATTCCTGGACAGCTCAGGCCAGAGTGTCCAGTAATGTCTTCTATTCCCATCTTGTCATTTAGCCATTCGATCAAGCTGCTTAATTTTGCTTCCATAACATGAAATTTCCCCCACATCACTAATTTTCAAGGGCATGATTTTTAAAAATAGCTATGAAATATTTCATTATATGGATATATACCTTCATTTAAAACTTGTTAAACCTATAGATGGTTTCTGATATCTCTATAGTTTTTGATAAATTTTCTATAAATTTTAGTAATTATATCATAATATATCATAATTATAAATAATTCTGCAATTAAAAAGTGCCAGATGAAAACCATCAATAAACAAACTGGCCTTGAGTGCTATTGTTAGGTAACTAGTCAGACGTGAGTGACAAGGGAACAAAGAAATAGAGGCCCAGCCTAGAGACCACCCAAAGAACAACCCAATGGTAATAGAATTCTGGGTCCACACATGAGCACTAGGCAGTTATTGCCTAATGTCAATCAGGTGCTAATGAAAATGACTTCACTTGCCAATCACCTAGGAATGCCTTTGGAACTACCCATCACAGCCAAAAAATAAGGCAGACATTTACACTTCTGGGCCTTTTTCTGCCCTTCTGGGCTCGCTCCTCCCTTTTTGCTCTTCTGAGCTCTCTTCCCTTTTGCTCTCCCTTTTGCCCCTCTGGGTTCTCTCTTTTTTCGGTAGCCTTTTGTGGTTTTTTTGCTCTTGTGTGGACCTTTTGGCCTCTTCGTTTTGGTTACAGTGCTGAGACCATGTGTCTCCTCAGGGCATACTTTGTCTTTCTCCATGTGCCTCTTTGGGGCATTCTTTGTCTTTCTAAAATATACTTTTAATAAAACTATGTCTCAATGACCTGTGATTCTTCACTACTGTCATTTGAGGAAAAACCGAGGAAAAATGCTAACTGCAGGTCTGCAGCTGTCGCTGTCTTTATCTCT
>NW_006433378.1:1228727-1251413 GCF_000325575.1 Pteropus alecto | reverse complement strand
ACCCACACTATCACTGGGGTGAAACAAAACTCCAATCGGCTCTAACAGTGACACTGACAGGAGAATTTTGTTAATTGGTTAGAACATCTCTCTCCTTCACTTATCTTAACCAAGAGTCAAAGCAAGACTTTCAGGAGTCCCCCAAAATAAGCATAAAGTTGTCTTTGTCCGGTTGCAAAGGAACTATATCCTACATACTGAAATCCTAAGAAAAAAAATCCTATCTTTGAGTTTCTTCAATGAATTTTAAAATTAATTGAAATGTACCTATTCTTTCAATGAGGACAATCCAAAAATGTTGCTGTTTATAGAAATTTAATAAAACTGAACTGATATGACCTAAACTGAAAATGCTCCACAGAACGCATAAACTGTCTCATTATTATAGAAAACTTCCATTTCCTTTCATGTGTGAAATAAAGTTTTCCTTTTCAATTGTTTTTTTAGGATACAATAATGAAAACTTATGTAAAATGAATGGGAATTCCAGAGCATTGGAATAATAAACTCTTTGAATTTTCTAAAATGGCCAGATGATTTTAAAAGATATAAATTTTGCTAGTAGAAATTGGGGAAAATTGTGTATACTAAATTTGACCTTGGTGGTTTCACACTTTCATTTATCTTCTTGTTTTCCATTCTATACAACCCCTGTTTAATATTATCTTCACTAAACTCCAACCTTGATAATTGGAGAGAAAAAAAACAAAAAAACAAAAGCTGCTTGTCAGTGATCCCTTTCTCACCTGAATACTAGGGAGATAATTCTAAGGGAAAAAAGTAAGCAGGCAACCTAGGTAATTACTTGTCAACCTGGTCTTTTGGGGAAATAGATAAGTAGCATTCTCCAGGAGGATCTAGTTCTTTGGAATGTTATCAATAGATGCCCTTAGTAAAGGATTGGTTATGATAAGCAAACTCAGAATCTATGGATTGATGTGGCATGGTTCCCTGAATAATGTTTTAAATGCTGCTATACAACCCCTTGGGTTAAAATGTTCGTCTGCTTTAGATGAGAGAATGAAGGGTGGGTTGCGTGGGTAGGAGATGCTTTCGGTGTCTTAGATCTCTTGTTGCTTTGTCTGAACCTCTTGATTTCCTAGGTCCTTGAACTCTCTAATACATGAGTCTGATTTAACAATCTAATCCATTGTAATGGATCAGCAACTCATAATATTATGCACTTTCCTGTTGCTAATCTAATTATTCTAGGGGCACTTTCATTTGGTTAGATGACAAATGCTTTAAATACATAAATTATTTCTAATTCTGGAATGTCATTCATTTGTAACAATACCATAATAGATGGATTAAGCAAAAAAAATTAGGTTTTTGTTTTTTTTCTTTCTGTTTTAATAGAAAGTTTTGAGTAAACAGCTCCTCTGAAAATTGATTTTACTGTCCCCTCTGATTTATGATTCCATATTGTTTTCCTTTTCAATTTTCCTGGCTTCATCATCACTATGGGATCTTTTTTTTTTTTAATAGAACTTGTGTGTATGGTTTCAGATATTTCTTATGAGGCACACTATTTAAATTCTCTTTAGGATGGGGTCATAGCACATGTTTCTTTATACTGAGCACAATGCTAGCTCATTAATATATTTGGATTATAAATCTGAATGAAAAAGAAAGGTAGTTTTAGTAGTGTTTTAGCAGTGTAGTTCTTTAAAATAACATTGGCACATAGTCATAAGCATATATGATTAGGGCAATTGTTTCTGTGTGCAATGACTGTGAATGACCCAACACCAAAATAAATATATAGAAAATATAAATTTTACATGTATATTTAAATAGAATATAAAATTAATTGTTTGTGCAATATGCACAAAGTAATCAAGCAGGCAATGAAGTCCTTAGTGAGTTGATGAAAACTGAATTGCACTGACGGTTATTTTTCAAAGACACAAAAATTCTGTAGAGGAGGGGTAAATTAAGTTAATATTATAAATGCTCTTATTTTTTGTTTTAAGGAAGAAACCTATTCAAATGTCATTTTAATCATCCAGGAGGAAAAATAAACACAAGAATATATGCAGTTGGTAAAAGTAGATTTTTTTCGAATGAAGTATATTAATACGAACCTAATTAATAGTAAATACCTAGGAATCCTTTATTAGACTGGAAGAAGAAATAATGTATGTATAGAAGAGATTATTCCAATATATAATTATACAACAGTATAGATGGGAAATTTTGAAAAACACTAGGGGTAGAAACCTATAATGGATGCAGAAAAATAGCTACAATCAATACTAAAGGAAAGATTTATTCAACTTTCTTCTATACTTTAAGAATTAAAAAGTATATTAAAATGTAGTAAAAAGAAGTGAATATCAGAATATGCTGTTGGTTATTATTGTCAGTTCACTGTTTTATATCTACAGGTATATAATCATGATTGATATTTAAGGTAGATTTTTTGAGGCAATTTATTAAGCTTAATAAAAAAAGAGACTAAATTACATTTCCTATCATAGAGTTAACTAATACCATATAGAAATGTTTTCAGCAATTTTTAAATAAAATGAGTTTATACAGGCCAATATATTCTCATTAATTTATAATTTCAAAGATTGGAACCTAAAGGGAATAAGTCAGTATGGCTTAAGACAATATAGGACATAAAGTAAGAGTGTAGAAATTACTTAACTGGAGTATTTAAAATAAATTCTAAAATACCAATTCTCATTAATTTTAAACTTTTCTTAAATCATAATATTTTATAAAACTAAAGTCTGAGATATAGTCAGTGTATGTAAGGACATACACTGCCTTACAAAGTGTGATGGCTTTATAAAATGTTCCGAAATTCTTATACACTCCTCTCTCAAAAGGTGAAGCCTAATTTCTTCCCTTTTGCATGTTGGTCAGATATAATGACTAGCATCTAATGAATAGAATATGGCAGAAGTAAGGCTATGTGACTTTTAAGGTTAGTTCATAATATGTGTAGCTTCCACTTGGCTCTAGTTCTCTGATGGACAATTGCCATGTGATGAGGACACCCAAACATAACATGGAGAGACCATGTTGCAAGGGAATGAAGGCTCCCATCAACAACCAGCACCAATTGCTTAGCCATGTGAGTGAGTCACAATGGTAGAAAATCCTTCTGGTCCCAGTCAGACTTTCAGATGACTTGCTTTTTTCTATACCTTGGCTGCAATCTCATGTAAGGCTTTGAATCAGAACTATTTAGCTAAGCCCTCATGAATTCCTGATCTAATATAATTGTAAGGATTACATATATTTATATATATGTGTGTGTGTGTGTGTGTGTGTGTGTGTGTATGTATGTATATGTATATATGTGTGTTTGTTTACTCTTGTTTAATCAGTGGTACGTTGGTGAATGTTTAATAATCAATTCTTCTTTGGTGAAAAAAAATTCTGAATTGTAACATTTGCTGATCTCTGTGGTGTAAATATTCCCACCATGGCTGATTTTAAGCTACCAACTAAAGTGACATCACTGAACTCAGACTTTGGAAGAAATGCTCAGAAGCATACCAATCATATAGCATTGCTACCACATAAACTACAGACATAAGTCAACTTTAGAGCATAGCTAAGAGTAAAAATTAAATTAAGAAAATTAGGAAGTGATGTGTTTTGAGTATATATTCTCTTCGTTTTTACTGCAATTTATTTAATTATAAATATATATAATTTAATTTTAATAATGGTTATATTTAACAAGGAGTTCATGAAATCATTCAAAATTTAACACACATGATATTCCTTGATCTTAAAATAGTATATTTAATGTGTCTATTTTCTATGAGATTAGATGATTGATTACATTTTTATAGTGTCTACATCCTACAGTTTTTGATTTATAATTCAATTATACTGCATCATAACTATGGTATTAGTAGACACCTAGTGAGTATTTTTGATGAGTTATTTCATACTGTGGATTTATAATTAACATTAAATATTATTGTTACTGAAGTATTTAAACTGAACTCATCAATTAATATTTGTCATGCATACATGATTTTGAATAAAATTTTGAGCATTATAGTTAAAGAACAAAAATAGGCACCTTGCCTTAGTGACAATTAATATAAATTTCTTTAATTTTCATGAGATCCTATTCCAAAAATAACAAGGGAATAAAATAAGAGTTTTATTTATATAGTAGTATAATACATTTTTGAATAATTTATATCTAGTTTGCATTTTTAATGCAATGACTGCTTTATCTTATTTTCATGCACAGCTCTAATCAGAAAAATTTGGAAATTAATAATGTGTTTCATAATAATTCATTTAAATCATAACTCTGATGTTATAAAACAAAGATGTAGCATTATACATTATAATTGAGAGTTTTTATTTCAAAGTTAGTTAGAATACAGAAAATTATTTATATTTTGTTTCTCTGTTCTACTCATTAAAGATCATTATATGTCATGATATAATCTTCAGAATAATTAAACATTTTGGGGGAGGGGAACAAGTCAACTTAGACTTAAAAATGCTAGAGAAAGATATTTATTGCCCCTTCCTTTATAAATGAGGAAACTGATACCGTTTTTACGTAGTAGGCTGAAAAATGGCCCCTAAAGTTGTCCATGTCTTAATTCTTAGAACCTGTATTATGTTACCTAATGTGACAAAAGAGACTTTGCAGATACAATTTAATTAATGATCTTGAAATTGTGGGATTATTCTGGATTACTTGAGTGGGCCCAAAGTAATCCAAATGGTCTTCATAAAAGAATGACAGGAGAGTCAGTTAGAGAAAGCAAGATGACTAGAGAAGTAGAGAGAGATAAGGAGATCTGAGAACAGAAGCAGAAGTCAGAGAAAAAGATTTAAAAATATTACTGATGGCCTCAAAGGTGGAAGAAGGGAAAACAAAACAGAGAATGCAGATGAACTCTAAGAACTGGAAAAGACTGCAAAACTGAGTCACACTTAAAATAACCAGAAAGACTGGAGGCTTGAGGACACCTTCATTTTAGGACTCCAAACACCTAGGACAATATAATAAAATGTTGTTGCTTAAGTCACTAAATTTGTGGTGATTTGTTATATTAGCATCAAGATATTAATACATTACCCATATGACTTTTCAGCTGTCCTATGTACATATAAGCCAACCGATTCTGTCCAATGATTGTTTTTATTCTACAACACTATTCCTTTACATTTCAAAAATTTACCCTCGATCTTAAAATAAAGATTTTAACGCACTTTGAAAAGTCACTATTTCTAGAAGTCAAATTATTAGCTATCTTAACAGAAAAATCAACAGACAGATCCTAATAAAGGCGGATAAACTGTGACAAGGAATTAAGGTCTTTATTGGAAATTAACTTATTTTGAAAGAAGGTAAAACAATTTATCTGAAATACAGGTATATAATGTACATGAACTAATAAGTAAGAACCCTCATAACCAGGTTAAGAAAGCAATGTTTTTCAAACTCAACTACTTATTAAGTTCATGAGTGGCAAAGCTTTATCTCGTCTGTTAATTGCTGTGTATCTCGTACTTAGTACATAATTTGCGTATAGTACTTAACTCATAATTATTTGTCAAATAAATTCCATCTGAAAACTGAGGGATAAAATAACAATTCAATAAAAAGATGTTCTCTAAGTAATGTAAACCTTGTTTTTAAGAAGAAAAATATTGTTAAAACTTCCAATAAGTTTTCTTTAATACAAAAATTTTCATTTTTAACACAATCTAAATATGCTAAATGTTTCCTGATATAGATTGCTATTATCATCAATGGACCATTAGATTCATTTTATGAACCATTAAGTTAGCCAATGTTCCAAAGAGAGTGGAATGAGAGCCTATGAAATTCCCAAAAGGGAATTGATTATTTATGAGAAGCATAAAGCATGGATAACACCAAAATTTAGGCAGAAAAGCCAAAGACGAGTCAAAGAATAATCTGAGATAGATAATAATTTAATATGGCAAGGGACATTAAATCTTGGAAAGACTAACTAAAGGAATGAAAGTAAGCAAATTTTCAGTCCAAATTCAAGTAATTTTTAAATGTGAGATAACTGGTTTAATTCAAAGAGATCTTTGATTTCAAATGATTGCAGGGGCTCAGAGAACATGATGCGATATGTTCTATAGATTTTGTTGGCATATGATATTTGCAGAGTAATCAGTAATTCTAAAACAGCTTGTGAATAATAAATCTAGATTGACTTTTATGGATGAAACCTTTTTGCAAAGAGATCATTTTTGAAATTACAATGATCTATTTCCACAATCATAAAAGTGCAGGCCTCTTAAACTTAATTTCAACAAAAGTTCCAAAAATAAATGTGTTATATTAAGTTTTGATGTTCATAAATTATCCTAACTGTAAAATATCTCGTCTTTGTATCCTCCCATTCCCATTTTAGGTATCATAGTCTAGATTCTCTATTATACTATACTTCTGCTTTTAAAACTATGGAGAAATATTAAAAGTAAATATCTAGGCAATGTAGCTATGACATTTTTTGCAGTGCCATAATATATATTAAAGATTAACAGGTATTTTGCATTATATATACATTATAGATATACATATACATACACTTTTTTAATTGTGAAAACATTTAAGTAGAGAGAATAGTATAATAAACATGCATATATCCACCACACACTTCAACTATTATCAGCTCATGGGTCATTTTGTTTTATTTATATTCTCTTGTCTATACCTCTGCTCTCTGGATTATTTGAATCAATCCCAGGCATCATATACTTCATCTGTAAATATTTTCTTTATGCTCTAAAAGATGTTTTTCATTGTTATTTATCTCATCTCTTTTATATATATATTATTTATATTATTCTATATTTTTCTTCTATTAATTTGTTAGATATATACTTGTTACCATTTCTTTAGTGTTTACTGTATGTATCTTTGACTTATTACCATCTAATAAAAATTCTTAGTTTTACCAATCTGAGAGAATTACAAAACTTTAGATCTTTTGAAATTTATTTCTTATTAATCATGTTTTTCCTTCATTTGGCATACATTGTTTTCCCTACTATTATTTGAACTCTATGAGACAAAGTAATTATTGTTTGGTTCAGTTGGTATTTATTTTATTGACCTACATATTTATCTTCTGTAATGGTTTTCATTTCTCTCTGAATAGTCATGTTTCTGTTTGAAAACATTTTTCTTTTGCCAGAAAAATTGTGCTAACTTTTTTCTTTAAGTGTAAGTCTGTTAGGGATAAATTCTCTTAGTCATAATTTAGAAAAGTCTTTACTTCATTTTCTCTTTTGAATAATGTTTTCACTGGGCAAATATTTCTAAATTTGAGTTTACTTTCACCACTTTAAAGATGTCTTCCATTGCCTTCTGGTTTTCAATGTTTTTGTTGAGTAGTCAGCTAACATATTGTTGCCCCTTTTTGTTTTGACTGCTTTTAATCTTTTTTCTAAGATTACCAGCAGGTTTACTTTATATGGGTAGGTGTGGCTTTCTTTGGCTTTGAGTTTTGCTAACTTCTCAAATTAGTTCTCAAAATTCTCAGATATTATCAGTTAAAATATCATTTCTTCCATATTATTTCTATCTCCTTTTGGGATTCCATTAACAACCAAGTTACACCTTACCTACATGCCTCTTCTTTTCATTTATTAAAATATTTTCTGTGTTTTATTTGTAGTATTTTTTTAAATTGACCTGTCTTTCTGTTTACTGATCCTGTATTTGCTATTAAAGACATCTGGTGAGTTCTTACTTTCATTTTTTTTTTTTTCCAACTCTAGAATGTTAATTTTATTCATTTTTTTTATAGGTTTCAATTATCTTTTGAAAATCTCTATTCTGTCTTTTTTCCACTTTCTCATTTTCTTTAATAAAATTTTCATAATTGTTTCAAAGATTATGTCTGCTAATTCCAATAACTGAACCATTTCTGTAGTCTACATATAATTGTCCACCTTTTCTCATGATTATTAGACATTGTTTTTTTTTCCTCTTCACATGCCTCATCACTTTTTTATTGTTATCATATGTTAAAATGGTGTTCAAAAAAAAAAATCCAGAAGATTTTACCTTTCATCAGACATGGGTCACTCACCTTATTAAGTAGTATAATCAGAAGTTGGCGTGGATCAGGCTAGATTGCAGTTTTATTAAAACTTAGTCCATCTTAATTTTATCTTTGTTCTCAAGGCATAATGGGTCTCAGGATAATGGGTCTCTCTTCTTTGCACTGAAATGTCGGGGATTAATAATCTCTGTCCTTCAGGGATTCCAAATCAAACTCTCCTTCTTTCTATTCCAAGAAGTCCTAACTTGGGCTTTAACATAAGAGGAAGAAAAGTGTTTTGCTTGAGGCAAATATCCTCTCTAGGAGGTCATTTTTTTTTCTAAGCACCGTAAGATATGAAAGATCTATGCTGCCTTATATAAATTTCTAATCTAGTTCCCCAATCACCTGCAGAGCAGCAGAACTCACAAATGTCTAATGAAAAAAATTGATATTTTTTTCTCTGTAGTTTCTAATAGTGCTCATCAGCCTCAAAGGACTACTAAATTTTAGGTTAATTTCTCTTTCTCCTAAGAAATGTTTTCTGTCTTGAAAATCTCAATTTTTAGTCCATTCCAAGAATTCATGCACCCCCAGAAAAACACCAGCTTCACTTGGAAATGTTCTCTTCTGTCTGTAATATTTGCTTGTCTAATCCTCATGGCATCATAACTCTCTGATATCACTACAAATATTATCTTGTAATTTAAGGGGTTTTCTGGGATTGAATTATATGAAATTTCCAATTTCTTTTAGGTCAGAAACAAATTGCCACAAGAGCAGTAACTAGCCATGATCTATCATGTTTTACTTATAAACAGAGTCTTGACATGAAAATATTTTTTATAATATATATTTAGTAAATTTTCAATCTGTAAAGCAATATTTATATTTTAAGTTCAATAAAATGATTAATGTATTTATACAACAAAGAATTAATACATGACTTTTATTATTCTCAGTGTTACATGTTCAATATGTAGTAATTGGCAAAACAGACTCAGTTCCTACCTTGACAAGCTTAAACCTTTAATTAGGGGGACATTGTTGTCTACAGATTCACACAAATGTATTTTGAGAAGAAATGTATTTTGAGAAAAAAATTTGTTGAGCTATGAAAATACTTATAAAGTAGACCAGATGTAGTCTGAGTAGTTTAGATAAAGCTTCTATGAGGAAGTGGTATTTAATTCAGAGCTGAAGCATACATTGAGATAAAGCTAAGATTTAACATGTAGATAAATGCAGATTAAAAATAAAAATATATATACCACAGGTACCTTAGTGGAACGATGATTTATAATCCCGTAATAAAATAGGATACATAAGGTTACAGAACATTGTGAGTGCCATTTAATCTGGCTTTCGTGTGTCAGGGTGTTCCCACAGAATTATTCATCTAAGCTCACATAAGAAAGGTAAGTTGATGTCAGCCATAACAAGATAAGGGAACCTTGTATTTTAGATGGAGGCACTTAACAGAGAAAAACATGACAATTCTTTAAGATGTTTGAAAATAAATTAGACAAAGACAACATCTATATAAGAATTTTTATGTTTGCTGACACAATCAGTTTGGCATTTTACATAGAGATGACTCTGAACTCAGTGTGATGAAAGATTTGGAGAGGAAAAGCCTACAATCAAGAAGAGGTGACTATTCCAGGAATGGAAGTGAGTAATCAAAATTCCAGAGAGTACTGTGAATAGTGGTTATTTTGAGGAATTTTAGAACACTCATGAGTCAGGGCTTTTCATTTGATTTGATCTGGAGTTTAAGAGAGAAGAAGAATATAGGAAGTAAGGGTAGAATGCAGCAGTTTGTCATCTAAGGAGATAGATTGAAATATGATATTGATAAAATCAATTTTTAATGAGAGTGAAGTTTAAAACAGCATATGTGAGCATTTGGTTGCAGTTGTGCTGAAATAAAGGTCATTAGCATTTAGAAGGGGAAAACAACTAAGTGGTTAGGATGTATAAAATTAATCAAAGTATATGTTGAAGTTACTCAAGTGAGTAAGAATTCGAAAGATGTACTAGGTAGAATGACATTGAGAAAGTTTAGAGGGTGTAAAACTTTTAATATCAGATGAGACTATTATAGATGAGGGGAATGCGTGAATTATCTTTTAGTCAGAAGATGACATTGGATGTCATTTTTACCATGTTAATTCCATTTATAGTTATTCATGTTTTATTTGTTTTAATTGTATTTTTACATGCATATGTTGCCACTTTTGTTTAGCTATAATTATAAAGACAGATGTGCTAGACATGAAAGTAAATCACAAGAGCACAGGAGAGTAATTCATTTGGAAAACAGAATTAACTGTAGTAGCAATAGGATATTAACCTAAAGAGTAAGTTTTAACTTAAATATAGCAAACTGCTTTTGTGAAATGGAGTTCAGTACAACCATGAAGGAAAGAATAAAGCCCTTTTATTTCACTTGGGGGAATAAATGGATGGATACCAGCACTGACAAAAACATATTCCTTCCTGTGCTTTATTTTTTACTAAAGAAGTTAGAAGAGTGGGTGATTTTAACTAAATGATGCTATAGTCAAGAAACTTGGACTTTGAAAATCACACAGTAAAGCAAAAAAAGATATATAGAGTATCTTGACAATATTTAAAACCAGTCCTAACTCATAAGTACATATTAGGAGAAGGTAAATTATTGTAAAGGTATTGTATCTTTATTCAAAGTAAAAATAAAAATTATACATTTTTGTTGGAAAAAATTTCTTTCCTGAAAAAGTATTTCTGAAAGCAAAAGATATAAAGATTTGGTATTTTTTGCTTACCTGGTCTTGTGAAAATGATATTCAGATATATAAACCGGGAAAAAATATCCTTGAGTATATAAGAGGCTCAGGAAACAGTGACATCTACAGCAATGATAATTAACATAACATTTATAGATGATATCCATCATGAACCAAATACATCCATTTCATCTTCAGTCTGAAGAGCAGGATCCCATCTGCTGCTTATGTGCACGTATGCTATCTAAACATTGAGAGATGAATCATTCAAAACCCTCTGTACTGTAATGAAAATGGAAAAACCTGCTGTAGCTAGCTCAGAAAAAAATGGTTGTCATACTTAAGTGATGTATAAATGTAAATTGTGTAAAGTGGTTTCTTTTGTAAGGACATGAAGGAAGTTTTTGCATGTAGACAGTAATTTTGGAATACTGTGTCACAAAACAAATCAGAACCAGAGGCCATATATATTTCTTCTTTGGCTCATATATATCTAGATTTTTTTTTTTTTTACCTCCAGGCAAAGAATATAAATCAGAGAAAGAAAAGATAAAAATGTTATCTGATGTCTTGTTTCCCTCTGGCAAGTAAATATCTATATCATTTTTTATATATGACTCACAATGTTCCACCTATCTTGCACATGTCATTACCTTACGTCTTTCCACTAAGTATCTATCTGTCTGCCTCTTTCCCCATATCTGATTATTCCCCAATTACCTTCAAGAGCTAGGGTCACAGTCACCTTTTTCTAAAAGCATATCTGCTTTTATGTTCTGGATACAGACAAGAGTCAAGATGATATTAGCAACTAGTATTAGTAGTTGAAGTTACATTAAACACAGGTTGGGAAAGATATGTTGTAGGGTATAATTCAGGCCAAGCCAGACATGGAACACTTAAATAAAGAATTCTATTCTCTACTTTCACCCAAATGCTTCACAAACATTTTCCTTTGGTCTGTAATTAAGCTTTTACTGGTTTACAAGAGAAAAATTATGAAAAATGAACATTAATGTGATTAGTTTTTTATATAACATTTATTCAAGTTAAAAGACTACCATGGAAGACAAGATATTCTATGGCCATTAATATCTACTTTTTTTCTTGAAAATCTAGGTGGTTTCCTGCCTGTTCATCTCCATCTCTCTGCCTCTCTCTGCCTCTCTCTGTCTCCTTTTCTCTCTGTCTGTCTGTCTCTCTCAGTTGTCCAGTGTTTGAACACTTAGTGAAAGCTGAGTAAGACTCAATTGTAGGACCTTAAAAATGTTAGCTATTACAGTTTTCTTGTAACTAGTACATAATCACGTGGCATGGGCTCAATGATAATAAAATAACTCACCCAGACCTTTAATTAGTAATTGGTGATGCAAGCAAGTAATGATCGCCAAAATTTACCCCTGGCAAAATCCACAGGAAGGCCAACTTCCTGGAACAATGGAGCAGTAGTGATAAGGGCTGGTTGTGCTGGCAGTTAAAAGTGCTATTTGATGCTTGGCAGCTGCAAGATTTTCATCACCAAACCTACTCTACAGTGTGATTTAGGAGGTGGTTCCTGGATGCACAACTTGATGGCCCATCCAGCAATTATGAGAATTGCCCAGTATCTTTTAATAAATTTGTGTTCCATTTTATTCAGCCAGTTGGGGTTCAGTTGATTTAAAACAAAAAACTCTGATAAAAAAGTATGTTTTGCTCTTGCTCAATGGTTATTTTGATATTTATATCTTCTGACTATATATTCAATTTAGTTTTTCCTTTAAATTTTTAGTTACTATAATTATACACAAAAGCATATAAAATAGGGGTAGAGTTTTTTTTTAAAGGAGCAAACCAAACACATATACCATCATCCAGCTTATGAAATTAAAAAACTATATATTACAAGGGAGTGAAGTGTTCTCTGTGTGCCCTAAACATTTGCCCCATCTCTCTCCACATACAGCAATCTCACCGAATATATATAATATATACATATATATCAGGATATTCTCCTATATACATATTTATGTATTCTGATATATATTTATATATTCTGATATACATTTGATAAATGCATTGTGATATATATATCATCATTATCATCATCATCACTGCTATTAGCATGCATACATAACACCAGTATATATCTATATTACTGTAGTAATGTTGAGTTGACAGAACTGAGTGTTAAAAGATTAAATAACTTACAACGTAGGTACAATCTAGAAGTTGTAAAGCAGAATTTCTGTTATTGGGAACTGGCATTTTAAGTAAGTTACCGATAATTTCCAGTGTAGTATTTTCAATACCTATCTTTCTCTCCTCTTTCTTCTCTTTCTTTTACCATCTTCCTTTCAGGTTTCTTAAAACATGCTTAAAATTCTCCCAAATTATAAAGGATTCCATCAATTTTTTTTAACAGCCAAAATTTTAAAAAAAAATTTGTCTTCATTTTCTTTCTTCATCATTACCTCACATAAATTACTTGCCATATTAGTATCTGTCCACATTCCTCACAACTCTATTTCATCAATGTTTTATAGTTTTCTGCATACAAATCTTTCACCTCCTTGGTTAAATTTATTCTTAGGTATTTTATCTTTTTGATGCTATTGTAAATGGAATTGTTTTCTTAAGTTTTCTTTCTGATAGTTCATTTGTATAGAAACATAACTGTTTTTTTAATATTGATTTTGTATTCATCAGCTTTACTGAATTTATTTATTAGTTCTAACAGTTTTTTGATGAAATCTTTGGGGTTTTCTATATATAAGATTACATCTTATAAATAGATATGTATGTACAAAGACAATTTTACTTCTTTCCAATGTGTATGCCTTTTATTTTTTTCTTGCCTAATTTATTGGTCAATTATATAGTAACCTCAATAAATTGGGGGGGGGGAAGTATATCTCTAAAACTTTCCTTAATTGCTTTTCTATTCATTTTTAGATATCACCTATGTACTAATAACTCCCATCTTTCTATTATTATCCTAATGACTTTCTTCCTGAGATCCAGTTGCTTAATAGATAACTCCATCTTAATGTTAAATAAACATTTTGAAGCTCAGCATATCTGAAACAGAAATCATTTTCTCTCACTAAGTCAGTGCTTCCCTTTTTTTTTTTCTTGTTTAAATGCACCAATTTCTACCTATTTACCATAATAATGTTAGCAATAAATCTCAAATCTACTCTCCCCAATCTCTTAATTTTGGGAATTCATCCTCCTAAACTGATCTAAATTCCATCTGTCATCTCTATTTTAACTGCCAACACTCCAGTTCAGACCATTATTACTTCTTTTGTGGATTACTGCAATATTGTAGTCTCCTAACAAAACTACCTGAAATCTTACTTCTCTTAAATCCACAGTCCATACAGCCATGATACTTATCTTTCCCCAAAAATAATATGAGATTTCCACATCCTTTGCCTGCATTCCATCATTTGGTCACTGAACAAATTGCCATCTCATATCTACCCAATATCTCCTCTTACAGTCTACATAAGCATATAACCCTTGACTTAACTTCATTCTGTTGACTAGATGTGCCCTTCTCATTCTTTCTGTAATACCTTTATTTTTCAAAGCCAATCCTTTTATTACTATCTATAAGAAATTTCAACTTACTCTTAAATACCTTAATATCATCATTATCATCATCACTGCTATTAGCATGCATACACCATGTTAAGCACTTTGTATATATCATATTACTTTAGTAATGTTGAGTTGACAGAACTGAGTGTTAAAAGATTAAATAACTTACTTAATATTAAAAAATTTAGATGTAGTGAAGGTTAAAAATGAAAAACTTTTTCTGATTTCACAGTTTGTCATACTGCCTTGATCTACTCTGAAGATTATGTCATGACATATAATGATCTTCAATGACTAGAATAGAGGAACAAAATATTTTCTGTACTCCAACTAGCTTTGAAATAAAAACTCAATTATAATGTTGCATACCACTATATCTTTGTTTTATAATGTCAGAAAGTTACTGATTTACATAAATTATTATGAAACACATTGTTAATTCCAAATTTTTCTGATTAGAGCTGTGCAAGAAAATAAGATAAAGCAGTCATTAGATATAAACTAGATATAAATTATCCGTAAATATATTATAATTCTATGCAAATAAAACTCTTATTTTTGTTCCCTTGTCATTTTTGGAATTGAAATCCCATGAAAATTAAAGTAATTTATAATAATTGTCGCTAAGGGTGAGAAAGTCTATTTTTTTTGGTTACTCAAATATAATGCATTAAGAAGTAATTTTTAAAATCGATTTAAGAGTACTGATTATCAATTTTGAAAACAATATCTTTACTTCATGTTACATACACCATTAAAACAGCTTAATAAAATATACAATCCTTAAAAAACAAAAGACAAAGATAAATTTTAAATATTGAAACAATTCAAATAGAGTAAAAATATACAAAATTTTACTGAATAAAAGTGAAAAGTTTCTGTAAGTTAAAATAATATAATAAAATGCCAAATAAGTATGGAGACAAATTGCAGAGAATAGGGGATTGACGTTTTTATTTTATATCAAATTTATGAATGATGATTTGAAAATACTATAGACCCTATGTAAAAGATTTGATTAGATGTATCTAAATCTCAAAATAAATTAGTTGAGGGTATGACTTCATAGTGTAGTGGTTAGCACGTCTGCTTTACATGCAGAAGGTCCTAGGTTGGCGCCCCAGGTGGAGCCATGGACCATACCCTGGGAGTGCACAGCGAACATGTGGGAGGAGATGCTCCGCCTTCAGAGATCCAGTTCTTAAGGGGAGATGGCAACATCTGTAGGTCAGGAGTGGAAGTAGGGGTGGAAGGGCATTAAAGTGGGGGAAAAAATTAGTTGATAAATTTCAACAACTCTCAGAGTAAAAAATTACATTAACACAAAAGAAGCTATTTATAACTAAGGCACTGAAAAAATTAATTTGAAATAGTTCAGCATGTTATTGTCCTAGTACATGTCTGTAAAGATGTAATTAGGTAAAGTTTTTTTGAAAGGCAAATTGGTATGATATGGCTACAGCCTTAATTTATATATTTTGATCAATTATTTCTTTTTAAATTTATTACAATGAAATAATTAGAATTGCAGGCAAAAGTTTACATGTATAAATGTTAATCTCAGCATTATTCATGATAAAAATCAGAAAAATATTAAAATTTCAACAATGTAGGTATGTTAAAAATATTGTACATTTTAATAAAGAAATACTCTTTGATCATTAAAATACGGTTTTAAAAGATAATTGAACATCATGATAATAGGCTCATGATATAGAATTGAATAGTCAGATTACAAAAGAATGTTATTTGATGTTTATTAAATTTTATTGTTTGTATTCATATATCAGATTTAATAATATACCTAAATTTAGAGTTTGCTAGAAATTTTGTTTTGTCTTTATATTTTTCTATTTTTTATAATATGTAGTATTTTTATTTTCATTAATATAATATTCCCATGAAAATTACCTTTTCACAGAATATTGATCTTTTTAAAAATACTCAGAATCTAATAAGTAGAATAAAAGGAACTGCATAAAATTTTACAAATATTCTAATGAAACTTGTAAAAATACCAGTATAACCTTAAAAATGAAAACTTTAAACATATTTAACAGACTGTATTAATTTAATGCAGTTTTCTATATTGTTCTACTTTAGGAATGTTTTATATATTGCTATAATCTTAATAAAAATATTAATAAGTTATTCTTACACTAAACTTAATAAAAATTTCCAAAGATATGTCTCTTAGTTCAGGCTGCTAAAACAAATTATTGTAGACTGGATGTTTAAACAACAAATGTTTATATTTCACAGATCTGGAGGCTGAGAAATTCAAGACAAGCTGCCAAACCTGGTGTCTGATTAAGGCCTTTTTGAAGGTTTACACATGGCCACCTCTCATTTTATCCTCACATGGCAGAGAGCAAAGAGATCTTTCTGGAATCCCTTTTATAGGGTCACTGATCCTAATCATGAGGTCTTCACTCTTTTGACCTAAATATCTCTTAAAAAGGCCCCATCTCCTAATACCATCACATTGAGGATTAGAATTTCAGCATTTGAATTTTGGGGTGACACCAGTTTTCAGTCCTTAACAATATGCAAAGTAACAGTCAAAGCAAACAAATTCCAACAAGATTTTAATATTATACAGGATGAAATATTTTCAAGATATTGTTTTTATGAACATGAACTTATTCAAGAATTATATAATGATGTTTTTATATGAAATAACTGCCTTAGTAATATATAATGTATTGTTATAACATTTAGACATTCTACAAATACAAATTGAATAACTATTATAAACTAATACTCGATGTGGAGAGACAGAAATTTGAGACTTCTTTATTTGATTCCTAATAGCTCAAAAATAAAGGTGGATTTTCTAGTTTCACCCAAAATATCAATACATTTAACAGCAAACAAGACATACCTGTTACAAATGATTTGAATCATGATATATATTGTAGCTCTCATTTGGAATCTGGTCCCTATTGCCATGCATATGATCAGAGATGGCATTAGAGCACAAAGGATAATCTAATATCTAAAAAGTCTAAGAGCACCTTTTACTGGGAATGACTTATTTACACCTGTAGTGGTGGTTTTACTTTCTCATTGAGTGTCTTTTGGTGGGAACGCAAAATAAAGATGGAAATGTGCAGTTTTGTGGGAGATGAGAGCCCTAGGCTAAGTATTTTCACTGTTGTCAAACTACACCAAAATATGAAAGTTGAATGTAAAAAAAAGATTGCAAATGATAAATGCAATCTTAGTAATTCATGTAGCTACAGGAGGAGGCTAGTGTACTCTTTCAAAAAGCAAAGGTAATTGAAAGCTGTGAATGGTTGGGGGATTTGAAAGTTGTCAATATTTTACAATGCTCAATGTTCAAATTTTATGTAAGTGCCTTTGGTACCGACACAATGTTCACAGTTTTATATACAACATTCTCTAATCATTTTTAAGTTGTTAATTTGAAAATATTGAACATTCTTTCCTATGTAGAAGTGATTCTAAAGTATGATAACTTGTCAATATTTCAAAGTTAGGAAAAACTATACATAATTTCCTACAATATCCACAATAGCTGGGCATGACAAATAGAATTTCCTAAAATTAAATTTTATCTCTCAAAATCAGTTATTGAGAATATTTGTTACTATTCCCCTCATCTTTCTCAATGTTCAACTGAAATTCATCTTTAAACTTAACTGAAATTTAAAAATAATCTATAGTTCATATTACTAATTTAAAAAATGGTTAGAATGTAAATTCTTTAAATGTCTAAATTATTTGTTCTTTCATTACCGTGACTCTTTTTATTTGAAGTTTGAACAGAAAGACAAAAAAAAAAATGCCTGTACCTGATTATATTCTTAGAAATTGAATGAAGAAATTACAGAGTGAAGGATAATAAAAATTAGCTACATATTAGAATAACTATAGTTACCAGAAATATTTTCAAAAATCAGCTTCTCTATATGAACTGTAGTTGGCACATACATCTTCTTTTTAATTTAGGAATAATATTTTTATAATTTTGAAAATGTTCATGACCTAGCATACTGCAGCTGCAGCTACTATTCAAATTTTTACACCGATTATATTTGCTAATTACAACTGGGATGTAAAACAGATTTCATATTAAGCTACATGAAAATGGAAGAAATTAAAACAGATTTTTTGGGGGAGAAGTAATATATTCCTCAGGAGACTGCAGAGTTTAGGGCAGCATTAGACAATTAAAAACATCAGGCTAGCTCTTGAATAAAGTATTAAAGCAAAAGATTACTTTCACACTTGAGTGGTATATGTCAAAACAGACATTTTGTCTAATGGCCACCTTTGTGGCAAATGAAATGAAAAGCTAGACTATACAATTAAAGATGATACTTTATAAAGTTCATGCATTTTTAGAAGCCTTTTCTGTCTCCTTGGTAGGCTGTCTAGTCTCAACTTGGTCTTCATTTCAGCAATACATGTATCACTTATTTACCTTTGTATACTTATCGGGTATTTGTGTTTCTAGTGCAAGTGTTCTCTCCATTACTAACTTTATCCTTTCAGGAATGAGCCTGCTGGAGTGTGACATATACAACACCACATAATTTAAAAATCTAATATATTCTTATATAAAGTGTGGATTCAATATTCCTTCCTCAGGACACAGTATTGTTTACAAATGAGAAAAAAACAAACCAGCTTACATTAGATTCTGAAACTATATGCTAGGTAAAAGTAATTTGTCTATTCTGAAAGTAATTCCAGAACTGAAAGTCCAATGGTTAAAAGTTTAGCATAGAATTTGAGGGGTATAAGGATTCAATCAGACATTTTCACTTGTTTTTTACTGTTTCAGTAACAGTGGTTTTTTTTTTTTATCTCCACGCCATTGCTTATACTGGTCTGTACCTAGAATGCTTATCTTTCTAATTCCCAGTACCTAGATTACATTCAATTTTTAGAAAGTCTAAGTCAAGATGCACGTCTTCTTTGAAGTCTTCTCTGCCACATCAGTAAATAAATAAGTTTACTTTCATCTGAGCCTCCTCTACTATTTTTCCCTACTACTCAGTTACTTAAGTGATATTTAGGAACAAGCACACACTTTGTATTAGATAACAGTCTGAATTTTATCTCTGCCGTTTACTAGCCAATGTCATTATCTCACCTTAAAAAGAAATAATAATGGTACGCTAAGAGATGATGAGGATCAAATACCTTACAGCAAAAGGAAACGCAGTAAACAAAAAAAGCTTTTATATTTTAAAATATATTTCGATTTCATCATGTGCTTTTTTTTATATAACTGTATTATGTCTATATGCCTTCGAATATTGTGTACATTATAAATCCCTGAGAGCAGGGTTTGGATTATCTATATGCACAGATGTTGTTTTGCATTTTAGAGATTTTTGATACATTTATTTTATCTGTCTGTCTGTCTGTCTATCTATGTACTTAACTATCTATCATTATTTTTGGGATCACAATGGATAAAAAGCCCAGGATATTCTAGAGACGAGTGCAAAGGTAAAATAATTGAATAATTGAACTTATTTTGACAAATTAAAATATTTAAAATACTTAGACAGTAGATCTTAAAAGTTCTCATCATGAGAGAAAAATTTTGTAACTATGTGTGGTGATCATTTCATAATATATAAACATATCAAATTAGTATGTTATACACCTAAAACTAATACAATGTTACATATCAATTATACCTCAATAAAATATTTAATATGTATCAAATTCTTAGTGAAGGAAAATATCCAGTAGAGCAAGTAAAATTTTACTTGTTTAAGAAAGAAAAAAGTTAAATTGATAATCAAATATACAAGATTATGTAAGGAGACACAATAATAATAAACTGCTCCCAACTTAGAGCAATTAACTAGCATAGTACTGGAATGCAGCGGATAGTAAATACATGGTTTTTGAAATTTGAAGACTCTAGTTAACAGAATAAACATGAGGAATAGTGAAATACGAGGTGACCTAATAATTATGAATAAGCAAAAGCTCAAAGTTCTTTTTATCTTCAAATAATGTCTTTTAAGTTTTGCCACAGCCTCTCCTTTCTGTCTTAGAATTCTTATAGTTAGAGGTCAATAATTGTCTTCAGAAATCCATAGTTAAAAGAAAGGCCAATATATTTTTAGAAACTACCTAATATAGCAAAAACCAAGCAAAAAAAAAAAAAAAAAAAGCAATCAGGAGAGGTAAAATTCCCACAGTGAACAAGCTGAAATGAAAGATTGCAAACATCTGTTTCACATGAATAAACATTTTTCTAGGTACTATAAGAAAAAATTAAGATTAAAAGGACCTGGCTACTGCTCTGAAAGTTATAATTTGTAAACAAAATAAATAAACAAAACAACAATAAAGTAAGGTATACTGTGTTCAATACGAAATTATTAGTTGGGATATTAGTTACTACCTTTCATTCCTAGAAGATCCTCTTTTAAATATTCTCCATCTACCACTCAGGCTGCTAGAATCAGCTGTGGTTTGACTTCTGTTTCTCAAATGTATTTGACTTAAGTAGGATGAAGTTAATTAACTCGTAGCCAGCACTAAGGATGTACCCAGTAGCAGTGTATGCTGTCAGAATTGTTCTGACTTAGGGTTTCACTTTCAATATTTGAGTTTTTATTTTTATTATTTTCCCAAAATTTACTTCCACTTCTAGAAAATACAAGGTCCTCTACTACAGCTCTTATTTTGGTTGTCTCTGGAACTTACAACTTTCTCTAAACAATTTCCCTAACTGTAGACAAGACTGTGATCCATGGACCCTGCTCAGAGGAAATAAACATCTCTAATGCAGCTGCCTATCTGTCCTGTTTAAATATCTTAATGTTTTTGGTCTTGACTTCTGAATTCCATGCTATAATGTTTTGTAGAGACACTCAGTTTCCCTCAGTTGTACATTCTAACATTGCCTGCTACACTAGACATACCAGCAATCTCTTGTTATACGGCATCTTGTTTTTCCTACCAGATCTTCCTATAATTTACTGGTTCATGCCTAGCCTTAGTGCGTGACTATTTTCTACTCGTTTCTCTACAAGACATTCCCATCCCTAACCTGGAAATGCTTAATCTGTGTGTACTAAGTTGTATTAAAGCAATATTATAGAATGAATAATGATTATTACATTCCAAATCTCACTAGGTCATGGATGCATTTTCATAAGAAATATATGTGGACCAAAGGCCTGCTAGGGAAGAGAATCAGGTTAGTCTCTCCCAAGTTGTATAGAGGCCTTAGCAGGGTCAGACAAAACACTCGCTTGGGTTTTCAACTTGGCCATGTCATGACAGAAAGCAGAATAAACAAAATAAAACACCTCCTGGAGAATTATTTAACTTACAATTGTGGTAGGCAAAATAATGATCTCCAACTATGTGCATATTTATACCTTAGAAACTTTTGAATATGTTATGTTACTTGGCAAAGGAATTGATTAGTTTACTGATCAGATAACCTTACAATAAGGAGAGTACCCTGGATGATTCAGGTTGGCATAGTGTGATTGCAAGGGTCATTTAAATGTGGAAGAGGGATGCAGAGGGTCTAAGTCAGAGTGAAGTGATGTGAGAAAGTCTCACTTGGTAATTGGTGCCTTCGAAGATGGAGGAAGTGGTAATATGCCAAGAAATTCAGGCAGCCTCTGGAAGCTGAGAAAGGCAAGGATGTGCATTCTTCTCGGAGAGAGAAGGAAGGAGGCGGGATAAGGAAGAAAAGGAAGGCATCCAGAAGGATACAGCCTTGCTCACACCTTGATGTCAGCCACGTGAGACTTGTTAGAATTCTGACCTCCAGAACTGTAAGATAATTTTTTTAGGTACTAAATTTATGGTGATTTGTCACAGCAGCAATAAGAAAGTAAAATGGCAACAATTCAAATTTTCTGACAAAGTTCATCAAATAAGGATTTGTAATTCTGTAGCATATGATGATTCTTCCTTTAATCATCATCATGAGTTGAGTAGTAACAATGAACCTATTAAAGTAAGACAAATTTCTAGGGTTAGAATAGAGATCCCAAAATAAAGAAAGTCAATTCTAAGTTTCAAAATGTCACCATCAAACCAGTTGCAGCTAATGAACATACTCAAAAAAGCTTCCGCATTGTTCCTTTATATTTAAGTCTCTTTCCTCTTAACTCCAACTCACACTCATAATCTATTCTATAAAAACCTAAATTCTATTCATGAATCTGTTTTTGTGCTTAAAAAATAGCCAAAGGGCATCATAATTTTAAATGGATTCAAAGCTGACACAACTAAAGTTAGTTGGAATAAATCAATACTCCCTCCTAATCCTGCTT
>NW_006433378.1:1220453-1228708 GCF_000325575.1 Pteropus alecto | reverse complement strand
CCCTTGACCACAAAACAGCTCTAATAAAAGGAAATTTTATTTTGCATATCTTTTTCAGTCTTCTTTGTTTTATTATCCCTAGAACTATCTCTGGTTACATTTCTGAAAGTCTCACTTTATTTTACTAACAGGCAAATTAGATGGAGAAAAGGAAACTAAAATTCTTCTGAAGAACTCTAGACTCAAGCTACACATTTCTACTTATGCTCTGATTGATGGTGTGCCTATAATGCTACCCAGTGAAGCTGTTATCAAATTTGACCTTGAAAGATCTATGAGTCGACTGCTGCATATGAGGTACTAGGGAACTTCCCCCAAATTAGGAGGCACTTCATTTATGTCTTGGTCATGACCTCTGCTGACTCCTAAAAAAAGAACATTGATTTATCCTCTGTATTTTGGGAAATCTTATAAGAGCAATGTCAATGGAGTGATTTTAAAAATAGAACAAAAAAATTGTCCATCATCTATCTGTTGAGACTATGATCTGAATCTTTTCAGAAACATTACAATTCTACAGAACCTGCGAACAATTGTGGGTGACGTGGATTCTGGTTGCTACAGAAATCAAAATATTCTGGAATATTCTGATGTTTTGCGAGAAATGTTAAATTTAGTTAGAACAGTTCAGAACAAATAGAATTAGAATATTAAAATGATATTTGAACATTTTATATAAAGACATTTCAAAATATTATTGCTCTTTAATGTTTTTATTAGCTAGTAGAGAGCTTTATTTCTTAATTACATATATGTTAATGTCTTCACAAATCTAAAAAGCATTTTTGTATGGAAACATAAAGTATCATGCTAAAGCTAACATTATTACGGGTTTAAGTTCATGAAATATTTGCATGATATCACTTATAAGAGGACTAAAAAGATTCATTATATACCTTTAAAAAAGGTATACATTGTTTTTATCAAAGAGTTTAGTTTACATCTGAGAACATAGATTAGAAATGCTGCATTACTGTCATCTTGGTTACCTGTTTATATTTCTTGAATTATATTCTTCCAAAGAACGATCTATATTTGAGTAATTGACTGTAAGTTAAGATTAAACTTTTCTATTTATTAGAATAACATTCAATACACAATATCGCTAGGAGATAATTTCTCATAGATTTTGTGTGTGTGTGTGTATGAGAGAGAAAAGAGAAAAAAAGAAATTTTTACAACTACTGGTTTATATATAACAATTGCTCAATATTCTAGTTAATTAGAAGTTTACAAATCATCGAAATGATTGGTGTTCCAACTGATTTGTGAGTCAACTGAACATATGGCATTATTTTTCTGAGTAATTATTAAATTATAAAAACTAGCAGTTATTGATTGTTTGCTCTGTGCTAGGTACTGAATTAAGTACTGTACAGAAACTATATATTTAGTATTCACAACAATACTATGTAGTAGTTATGTCAGTTATCTATATTTAGCTAAGGAAACTGAAAGAAACTTAAAGAAATTAAACAAACCTGTGGTGAGCATATCATCCAAGCCTGCATATTTTTGAAAGAGAAAGAGAAGCCATTAATAATTGTCTGTCTGACTCTATAGGCATAAATCAGAATTGTCCCAGATAAACCAATATATATGGTCACCTTACATGTATAGTAAGTAGCAGAAATAAAACTCAACCTTAAGGAACCCAAGTTATTTTCCAAATATATGATTGAACTGCATTATGAATTTGTATGATCCTGACAAGTAGAATTTTAAATGTTCCATAATTGTTTTGGCATTATGAGCCAATGTCTTAGCCAAAATTAAATGTTTCTCCTTGCCGCCCATGTCTCATTTCACTTTTACTTACCCAATGCCAAAGCCAACCTGTACATCTCTGAAGCAGTGACATGATAGTTCATTTATTTATCTCTGCAATGTTTTCCCTCCATCTTCAGACGTCATATTCTACCAATATATACACCATTCTTAATTTGATGCTTAGATAAAAATTTGCTCCTCCAAGATTTCTTTTTAGATTCATTCCTGGAAATTTCAAATCATGTTATTTATATCATTATTATGATAATTACCACAATATTTTTATGCATATTTGTCTCCCCTAAACAAAATCTTGACTCTTAACACATGATTGAAAAGTTACAATATGGTTAATAATATGCATATACATAAGTCATCTTTATTTTTAAAATTGTGTTTCTCTTGAGAATTGGCAAATTCTTATACTTGAAAAAAGATATTTACTCTAGTTTACTCTGAACACAGCAGTAACCTTGTAAATGTGTAACACAAGAAATCAAATTACATGAAGCCTTTACTATTTACAAAATAGATAGGCATAATAGAGCAATTAATTTTGTCTATAATATAAATTTTTTTGTAAATATTTGACATAAATATATATAAGTTTAAATATGATTTTAGATATTTATTTTACTCAGAGTTTCTCATTTTAAAACTTTATCAAGTTATTTAATTTTGCCTAGTAAGGACTTTTTATAAAAAATTCATTAAGCTGTGCAAGCCATCCTTCTATCAGAAACTTTCTATCAGGTATAATTTCATCTTATCAATATTTTATAAGTGAGTATCATGCAGGAAAATCACTTTGCAACATGATTTTGTTTGAAAACATGCTCAATCACTTACCTTTACTCTGATAGGCATTTGAAATTGAAAGGTAATATTGGAAGTTATTTACATCATTATAACTATATTTTTAATATAAAAGTTTCTTCTGAATGCCACTGACAGAGAGATAACTATTTAATTCATTCTACATGGATGATGTTTAGAGTATAGACTCTATATAAGGCAGAATGATAGCTGTCCATGTGCTATATTTTCAGGAACTTCAAAAAAATCACTTGTTCTAAATAATCTGTCTTATTATATTTCCACATTGACTGAATTTCTGACCATTAATGTCACTCATTGAGAGTGTTTCCAAGAAAACAAACTTTTGATACATTACCTTAGGGGTAAGCACATTGGTCTAGATTTATCTTTATTGAGATGTGGCTTAGGCAAATAGCAAGATCCAGAAGTAATAAAATAGTAAATGAATACATGTTCAGTTAGAAATAAGCAGGAAAATATTCTAAATTGAAGAGTCTTCACTAAAGGCATCAATTCCCAATAACCTATGTTTTCATAAATACAGATACCCCAGTCTTACCAGCAAAAGCTTTCAAGATTCAGTGAATTTGAAGTGCATCCCAACTAATCTTATTATGCAATGTAATTAAAGCTACCGAGGGAAATTAGAGTGTTGTTCTGTACCTCAGGGAGGACCTTGAGACCCAGAGAAGGCCCATTAGCTCCAGGAGGTACAGAGTCAATAAAGAGAGTAGGAAGGAAAAAGACGATTTTGACTCACTTCTAAGAGGCCTGGATGGAATATTTCCCATATTCACTCTGAGTACCTCTGTTGACTTTCACATGTTAATTCTGAGTACTTCTGTTGAATTCTAGGAAATATTTTCCTTCTCACAGAGTTATCCAGAATAAGGAATCCAGGCTGTTTGAAACTGTATAAAAAATAAGTCATTAGACTTTCTGCCTTATGAGAACTTGGTTTAATTTTTAACAATACATATCTAATAAGGTAATGAATTACCGTGAAAAGCTAATTTCATTACCTCTATATAGAAGGAGAGGAGATGTAATGTCCCAGTAATGGGTCTCAGGAGGATTTTCCTGTAAAGTGACCACATGTGGATTTAAAGACTAATGCTGCTGGACTCTGGTAAGGAAAATAATTGTAGTGTTGTCATTGTGAGTCTTGATGTCGAGGAACCTCTGATCAAGATCAAAAAGAAAATAAACCAAAAGATAGATTATATTGAAATAATCCAAGAAAAATAGACACCTATTAATTGGTTTGGCATTATGAGCCAATGTGTTAGCCAAAATTAAATGTTTCTCCTTGCCACCCATGTCTCATTTCACTTTTACTTACCCAATGCCAAAGCCAACCTGTACATCTCTGAAGCAGTGACAGCAGCATATTTGTTGTTTCTTACCAAACAAAAGTTTCTAGTACTTTTCAAAATAATCTAATTGAGATTCAGTTATACATTATACTCTTTGTATGTATTTTATTACAGCCATATTTTCTTTTCTATGGAAAGCATTATTTCTCCATTATACTTCCTTTTAAAAATTTTAAAGCATCTTATATTCATATAGATACACATCCTTCAAATTCATATTAAAAGTTTTCCTCACATGATACTTCCTATAAGAAATCTTCTCAAATACACCTGAACAGAATCTCTCCTTCCACATTTCTACAGTGTGAGACTGACTTTATGAAGTCACCGTTTGAGTCTCTACTGATGCTCCTGTTTTAGACCACATTTCCAATGGCTCCCACTGGGATTTAGTTGAATGTGATCTTTTGGTTTTACATTATGTTTTGGAAACATAGAGATGTGATCTCAAGTCACAAGGATGCCATTAACAATTAGTTTTTTTTTTCTTTTTTGCTCAATCATCTCAAACTTGTCTCTTAAGTCTTTAATCCTCCCACTCATACCCGCACATACATACAGACACACAAACATTCTTTCTTTTCTTTTCTTTGTTTGTGTTTTCTTTTTTCTTTTTATTCACAAATTCCTTTCCTCTACAATTTTATTCTTCTTTGATCAACTTGTCATGTATGAAAGTAAAAGTTAAATACTTTACTGGAAAAAGAGTTTAGTTTCTGAGACTAAAGCCTTTTTTCCCTATAGCCATTGAAGTTTGATGGCAAGGGATAAGATTTTTAAGTTCTTGTTAGGATTTACCTTATTTTATTTAATTATAAGTCCTGGGACTTAGCAAAATTATTGATTGACTTAGCACTCGGTTTCTTGAATGAATAAAAATGAGAAGAGAGCATTGCCATAGTATTAAAATAGTCCTCAAGCAATTATTCTCTTTTTCTGGGGAAAGTTTTATATTAAATAAAGTTGGAGAAAATAATTGAATAAAATTCACGAATTTTAAGTGAATAATTAATTTGAACATATGTAGTATAACTACCACCATAATCATTATATAGAACATTTTCATCACTCCAAAAAGTTCCTTTATGCTATTTTGCAGCCAATCCCATTTCCTACCACTGGTCCTGGTAAACCACTGATCTGTTTTATGTCACTGCAGATTTGCAATAATACAGTATACAGTCTTTGTGTCTAGCTTCTTGAGGCAGCAGTGACGTTCCCAGTGGTGGTGCAGCATTAAATATATGTGTAATTTACATGTATTACATTTTGTAGATTGATATTACTTTGATAACGACAATATTCCTTCCATTTGAAAATTTAAAAACAATTCCTCTATTTAAAAAAAAGTCTTGAATAAATGGGAAATGCAAATGGCATTACAGAAATTCTTTAAAAAGAAAAGATAATGCAAACATCACATATCACCTTCCTATGGCACGCATTTAAAGGTTGACCAGGAAGAAAGGTACAGCCTTAAAGAGAACAGAACCAAGAGGATATGCATATATATGAATAGGAAGAGGGAGAATATTTATTTTAAGGATTTGGCTCATGCAATTATGGAAGTTAGTAAATCTAAAATCTGCAGGGTAGCCAGCAGACTGGAGATCCAGAGAAGAATCCATATTGTAGGTGAGACTCAAGAGAGTCAGCTGTCAGATTTCCCTCTTCTTCCAGAGAGGTCGATTTTTTGTTTTTGTTTTTTTCCATTAAGACCTTCAACTGATAGAATAAGACCAGACCACATTATGGTAGGTAATCTGCTTTATTCAAAATCTACTGATTTAAATGTTAATCTCATTAAAAAGCACCTCCATGGAAATATCTTGAATAGTGTGTGACCAATATATGGATACCATGGCATAGCCAAGTTGACACATAAAATTAACCATTTCAAATTATATGAATTAAGAGAACAATTTAATTCCCAAGAAGACAAAGAGTAAGCTAAGAAAATCACTAGGAAGAAATGATAAAGATACAAGCATAAATTAAGGAGATAGAGAATATAAAAACAATAGACATGATTCATAAACCTGAGTAAATCAAAAATTAAGTTTTTTAGTAAATTAACAAATTACACAAATCACAGGCAATTATTTCAAATTATCATAATACCTAAAAACAACTTATACTGATGTGATTCACATTATATTTGTAAATGAGATGTTTAGATTTTGGAAATTAAACTTGCTTTATTGCTACTTTATTTTACTTTTCAGCTTTATTTAGGTCTACAAAAATTTTAAACTGTATATATTTAAGGTCCTCAACTTGAGGATTTAATATTCATATACATTGTGAAATAATCACCACATTCAATCTACTTAACTTATCCATTACCTCACATAGTTACTATGTTCTCTTTTGTTTTGTTTTCTTTTGTGTGTATGGGGGGAAGGGGAACACTTAAGACTATCTTCTTAGCAAATTTCAGGTATACAATACAGAATTGTTAACTACAGTCACATTGCTGTACATTAGACTCCAGAACATATTTATCTTGCTTAACAAGCTTTGTACCAACATCTCCCCAATTTCCCCTCTTCAAAACCCGTGGTAACCACTATGGGTTCTACTTCCTAATTCTATGATATGATTCTTTCAGATTCCATATATAAGTGAGATCATATAATACTTGACTTCTTTAGCTTAGCATGATGTCCTCCAGGTTTATCCATGTTGTAAAAAATGGTAGTATTTTCTTCTTAAGACTGAATAATATTTCATTGCATATACACACCCCCTTCTCTTTATCCATTCATCTGTCAATGGACAATCAGTTTGTTTCCATATACTGGTGATTGTGAATAATGCTAAAATGTATATGGGAGTGCAGATATCTCTTCGAGATCCTGATTTCATTTACTTTGGCTATGCACTCAGAACAGGGGTTGTAGGGATCATAAAGTAGTTTTATTTTTTAATTTTTTGAGGAACCTCCATACTGTTTTTCATGTGGGTGTACCAAATAACCTAATTTAAAACAGCAAAGGACCTGAACAGGCATTTCTCAAAAGAAGACATATGAATGGCTAATGGGTATATGAAAAAGTGGTCAACTTCACCATATCAGCAGAGAAATGCAAATCAAAATCATAATGAAATATTACCTTTTACCTGTTAGAATGCCAATTATTAGTAAGACAAAAGATAACAAGTGTTGATGAGGAAATGGAGAAAAGGGACTCCCTTGTACATTGCTGTGGGAATATAAATTGGTATGGCATTATTACTAGTTTAAAAAAAGTGAAACTAACGTAATGTACAATTATGTTGCAACAATAACTAAAACTTATTTCGCAATTTAGGTTTATAAGATTACATATTCTAAACAAATTGGAAATCAAAATGTGTCATCTATTGTTAAAATAATGAATCAATATTCTGGATCAAAGCTAAAACACTACTCTATATGGAACAGAATTTTCAGCAAGTTTAAGAGGTTATGAAATACCAGATAATAAAAAATAAGAATTATTGTTATAAAGAGTTTGAAAATTTTCCTTTTAATTCAATTTTTTGTTTTAAAACTTTCAAAAATATATAAATATAATGTCTGTACTACTTATATTTATAAACAAAATAAGTTGGAAGCTATCACTAAATCACATGGTCTTCTACCACATTGGAGGATGAAGAGATTTTTAGATATATGAAATAAGAGAATAACGATGGCAATAGAAATCAAGTTTACAAAAAGGTGAGCTCTAGGAAAGCTTTAGTGCCAACTAACCTAATTTAAGATGCCTGATATAAAATCAATGTGGTTGTCACAATTCATTTTTTAAATATTGTGTCATTGTCACCTAAGCACCATATGGTGTATCAGATGACATGGTAAAAGAATCCATCAGTATAAAAGTAAAGACTGCCATCATTAAATTAACTCCATTACAAAAGAAATGAGAAATAAAAATATGATTTTAGTATAGCAAACCAGATGTTCTTTCATGAGTTCATGAAATTAAGAACCATATCAGCCTGCAATGTAATTAAATGTATCATCAAGCCTTATAAAATCTAAGGTTGTTTTGATTTAAGGAGATGTTTCCAAAAATCAGACTCAGAATATGTTTCTCTCCTTTATTCTGAATATTAAGTTAGTTTTGCTGATAGTTTAATAGTGAATCAGGGTAGAAACTTGGTTTACAAACAATCAAAATGAAAAGTTAATGGAGGTGTTTTGAAAGAAAAGTCTAAAATGGACTGACATTTTTTCTACTGAGACACTGTTAATAGATATGCTTTTAAAAAATAAAGTAATTCTAAAGTATCTAAACAAGT
>NW_006433378.1:1144414-1220439 GCF_000325575.1 Pteropus alecto | reverse complement strand
GTTATCATTGTGAAGTTACACTTAGTTGATATAAATATGGATATTCATAATTGCTCTTAGAAGAAGCTTTATTTTTCAATGAGGATTCTAATACTATTTATTTTCTAAGATAAAGAATTAAAAGCTGACTGAAAATATTAAAAATTAAACTCTTTATTTTCATATGTAAAACCTGATCCTATCAAGAAATTAGATATTTTAATTGTGTAAAAATATTTATCTTAAAGCATCAGATTTAACCAAATATTTAGGTTTAAACAAACATTAGCCTTGTTCTTGGGATGTTGTAGAAATTGTTAATTTTAACACATTGAGATTTTATGGTACATTCATTGGCCTGGATATGTATATTTGTAAGGATGTACGAAATTACATTTATAAGAGTTATAGTATTTATTTTTAATTTGTACACAGATGGTGTTGATACTACAATCAAAGAAATGTTTTTGATTCACAAAGTTAGAATTTTTACCATATGAAGAACAATCTTCAAAGTAAAATCCATTGGAACTTTATTTCTTTCACATTTTTCCTTTAGTTTAATACCAGGGATTAAATTCACACAGTCGAAAAGTCAAATAAAATACTTTGCTTGGACTATAGTTTAGAAATTAGTAGATTGAACAGAATTACATGTATAGATAAAATACCCTAGTGCAATCATACAAATCATATTTTATTGGATGCAAGAGACCATAAAATTGAAAAATGGATACTTTAACTTCATTCGCTGAGAGAAACATCTATAAAGAGATTTACCATTCCTATGTGGATTACAAAGTATTTTCTAAAGAGTGTTCTAAAAAAAAAAAAAAGAATCAATGTATTACCTCCATTTTTAACAATTTCTGCAAGTCTCAAAAGTTGCAAGAAAGTTTTTTATTTCACTTCAGTGTACTCCACTTTAACCACCTAATAATTTGAAATAAAATCATGTATTTTTTTTTGCAAAATGCTATAGTTAGAACATCTATGAACACATAAATTTTTTTTAAAAAAACTTTACCTCTAAAGAAACAATAATTTAAGTGTATGAAGCAAAATAATGTTTAAAATATGAACTTTACTTACTTTTGGGGGGAGGGTATTAGAGCATTTTTGATTATATGCAGGATAGTGGTATTATGTTAGGTGAAATTATGACCTTGTTATTCTCTTTATTTGAAAATTAGGTATGGTTTAAAGAGATATATGTGTGTGCCAAGAGGTGAAATTGCGGTGGTTAATTTTACGGGTCATTTTGACTGGGCCACAGAGTGTTCAAGTTAAACATTATTTCTGTGTGTGTCTGTGAGGGGGTTTCCAGATGAGATTAGCATTTGAATTGGTGGACTCAGGAAAATAGATTGCCTTCCCCAAACTGAGTGGGCATTATCCATTTCCTTGATAGCGTAAATAGAACAAAAAGCAGAGGAAGAGAAGATTCATTCCCTTCCTGCCTACCTACTTGAACTGGAACCTTGGTCTTCTGCCCTTAGACAAATTTACACCATCATCTGCCCTGGTTCTCAGGAATTTGGACTCAGACTGGATTAACACCACTGGCTTTCTTGGGTCTTCAGTTTACAGTCCAGTACTTCTTTATAGCCTCTATATGTAGGCATGTTAGAAGAAGCTATCACCTGAGTTTCAAATTTATGTCATTACATATACAATACATTTTAACCTGGGCATAAATAATATGACATGTTTTATTCTTTTAATTTTAATCACCATTCTGTTCATCTCAGGAAAGGATAATGACAATTAAAATGACATTGTTAACTTCCAAGACTATGAAGGTAACACTAGCTTGTAAGCATTGAATAGGTGAATGGCAGAAGCTCATCAATAAAATGACATTTTTAAAACTCATGATGTAAAAGTATGTTTCTTAAAGCAGAAGAAGATTGTTACTCCAAAGATGGTAAATTCACTAATGTTTTTGCTCTTACATTGAGAACAGTCAAAGAATGTTTTTACTACAATGATAGAAATGGAGTTTTTCAGATATAAATAGTTGGGGTGTCTTCATTTTATTCTCAAAGTTTCTAAAAATGTTTTTGCTCTTACATTGAGAACAGTCAAAGAATGTTTTTACTACAATGATAGAAATGGAGTTTTTCAGATATAAATAGTTGGGGTGTCTTCATTTTATTCTTAAAGTTTCTAAAATATATATAGGAAAATAAGATGTTAAAATACTTTTTTATAGATTATGAAGTATATTTTACTTTAAAGAGAGAAAAAAACACCCAAAAAATTAAAGTCTATGCTGAATAGATTTTAAGTTCTCTACTGAATATTTTTTTTAATGACCATCTCTGGCCAGATGTGATATTGTTGGCAAGATCCTGTCAACTATGAAGTTACATGAGGGTATCAACACATTGTGATTAGACTGTAAAACTGCCACCTGAGGATCACAGCTCTCTATCACGACTTCCGCAGTACTTTTACCTTTAAGAAACCTGAGGTTCAGATTCAGATATAGGAATCTGTCAATATTCATTTATAATATTTTTTTAAATATGACTTTTCCTCAGTTACACATCTCATTTATGTAATCAGATAGTCTTAATGGAATTCATATATTAGTATTGTTTAAACTGAAAAATCTACACAGCTTAAAATTAATTGGATATCTTCGTATCTTAAGTTTATTCATGTGATTTAAGAGATTAGATTTTAAAAGTTGACTGGAATATAATACACAACCTCACAAAGGTGTTGTTTTTTGAGCTTTCTTCTTTCACAATGAGACTATAAAAGGCATGGAGAGATTAATACCCAGATTCCCATTACTAATGCTTAAACTGGTGTTTCTAGTTGCAGGAGTTCTCTAGAATCTATATCTGAGAACATACTAATGTAGCATTTTTCTGGTCAATGATTTTGTTTTTTTGTTTTTCCTGACACTCACAATTGTTATACTTTCTAAGGAATGAAAAACAAGTAACTTTATTTCCACATGGTTTACCAGTTGGCCATTGTGATGGTTAATTTTGTGTATTGACTGGGTATTCAGTCAAATATTATTTCAGAATATACTGTAAGAGTGTTTCTGAGTGAGATTAGCACTTGAATCAGTAGAAAGTGAAGCCAATAGCCCTCTCCAATGTGGGTGGACAATCTGGTGGGGGCCTGAATAGAACAAGAAGGCTGGGGAAGGGAAAATTCACTCTCTCTGCCTGACAGAGGAGCTGAGATAGTGATCTTCTACAGTCCTAGGAAGGACTTAGAACATCAGCTCTCCTAGCTCTCAGGCCTTTGGACTAAGATTGGAAGTACACCACAGGTCTCTTAGGTTTCTGGCTTGCAAATGGTAGATTATGGAATCTTCAGCCTCCACAGTCAAATGAGCCAGTTCCTCATAATAAATCTCTTTCTTTCTCATCGTGTGTGTGTGTGACTGTGAGTGTGAGTGTATGTTTGTGTGTGTGTGTTTCCTATTGGTTCTATTGGAAAATTCTGATAAATAAGTAATTAAACATCCAGTAGTGCACAAATGTTGAATAAAAGCATTGGTTCTGCTATCAGACAGACTTGGATAGATTCTGTCTTTCACAGTTGCTCTATGTGATCTTAGGCAAGATGCATAAGTTTTTCATTTTGTTCATCTGAAAAATAGAGATAATATTATCTGTCTCATAGGTTTTTCTTGAGAAGATTAAATGAAACATTTTATAAATTGTAAAACTGAGAAATATATGTAAAGCTCACTGTAAAGTGTCTGGCATATATTAAGAGCTCAATAACCATTATTGTTAAGCTTCCAAAGTTGCTTCTTTTTACAGAAATTCTCTTTGGAAGCTTTATCCCCCATTCTCTTTCTCTAGCCTTTCTTCCTCTTTTTTTTTTAGAAATTGAGTGGCTCAATTTTTGCCATTGTGAGTTTTTGAAAAACTGATCAACAAATCTGCTAAAAATATTATTTATAAATTATGTATTTGATCTATTTTAATTATATATCAAACAATTTAGTTTGATAGTGAATAATAAAAGCAGTTATATAGATGCAAGTAGTAAATGGCACATTTTTACTGAACCTTTCCATTGATAGTAATGGTCAAAAAATTGATCAAATAAAGGTAAATAAATGATCATTATGTACAGGATTCTACTCTATTGATCTCATATACTGTCTTCATTTTAAGATTTATAAAATATTGAATAACTGTTGTAATCTTCAACATAAATTGAAATATATTTATGATGGTTCTGAAAGATATGGCATTTCATCAAAAGAATGTGAAAGCCTAAAAAGCACACAAAAAAAAAAAAATCAAAGAAAAATAGAGCCATCACACACAATTTATTTATGTAAAATGCAAGATATGATAAGAGGAGAAAATCTTTTCATTGTTGTACTTGACTTTTTTAGGAACTTCAAGCTTCACTCTCAGAGAGAACACTATCAAAAAGACACTTGTCTCTCCAGAGAGGAAATATAAAAAGGAAATTTTATGTGTAACCATGTTCTTCCTGGGACTAGAATTTTATTATTTTCTCTCACAATGATAAGAACATTTTCATTTCTTACATTTTTGTTTTGAATTTATGCTGCTCTGCTATCCCATGAAGGTTGTTCTTTACTGTGAAAGTACTGATAACTGTCTCCATAAGTAGTTTTCACTATTGCTTTCAGGAAAATGTTTTGAGTATTAAAATCTATGAAATTATAGAAACATTTACATGTCATATTTATTTTAGATATCTATAAATGTTATCAAATATATATGTTATTTAGTTACAGGGATAATTTTATAAATAGGTGGATGAGTTCAATTGCTAAAACTACCCCAATAATAATTGCAGTTTTCATGAGAAAAAATAAAATGATTTCGTAATTTATGAATTTCTATGTGAAATGTAAGTCTTGTCATGTTAATGGTTTATTCCTAAGAATAATTCCTAAGAAATATTCTTAAAAATAGTTTTATATTTACTTGAATGACTTCTTGAGCTACAAAAATAGTACCACATCAAAACAAATTTACTATCTGAGAAGTAAAAGTGAGGCATACACAATTTAAGTTAGAGATTTTTTTAAGATTGAAGTATTACATAATTAATATGTAAGGTTATTCTGGGAAAATAATAGGTGTTTACTAAAAACCCATGCCCTAAACATATATATGACTAATGTTTAAAGTAAATATATTTTACACAAAAAATTATCTCATTGAGTACATGAAGCTCTCACACATTTGTAAACTGATTGGAATTTGAAATTCAGTATCAATTAATTCCTGCAGCCAACATAATTGCCAAAAAAAAAGTCTATGCAAAGAAAAAGGAAAACATCACAAGCTAGATACTCCTCAGATTTTACAGTTAAAGGTTATCTGAAATAGGATTCCTAGAGAAGAAATACTGCTATAAACCTGGTCAACAAATATGACCATATAAAAAGACAAAAATATCACGAATCACAATAAAATAGTAGCTAAACATATTGTCAGTTATAATATAGATGCTTTATGGTAAGAGTAATTAAACATGCATTATACTTATAATAGAAATGTTTTATGATAAAGGTGTTCTTTATTATAATCTCTTCTTTGAGAAGGAATTTTAACCAAAAATATCTCTAGAAATATGTGTTTAGATGCATAAATACCACTTTTTTGGATTCAGCATCTTTATCTACAATGTATGCAAAATGACAGTTTGAATTTGACAAATATACATGAAAGAGAAATAAAAGAAATCTATAAAGAATGAAAATATATATTTTAGTGAACAGTGCAGTTAATATATTTCATTGCTATTATCACTAAAACTCCCATAATTGTACATGGGTTTTTGAATATGACAAAAATGCATTGAAGAAAATAATTCAGAAAGTATAGTTAGGTAAAAGCACAACATTTTATTAATTTTTCCTTATTGAACAAATAAAACATAAATATTTGTCAAATGTCCAAAAATTAATAAATGAAACCTGGAAGGTATTTGGTTGTAGATTTTTAAGGTTTGATTTAACATTTATGTTTTAGCTTTATCTGTTATTAGTCTCTCTGCTACTTGTAAGGCCAAACCAATCTGCAATTAATTTGTAAATCATAGGTTGCTGGTCACAAATGTTGACTCCTATAAAAGATAAATCTCTGTGAGGGTTTTATTTTAAGTGCTATTTTCTCTGACTTTCAGCAACTACAGTAATATTTATTCATAATAATATAAACATAAATATAGAAAATATTTAGCAAATATATTTATATTTTAATTGTTGATAAACATAGCAGTCTTCTACAATATGTTAAAAGTGAGCTTTTTAAATTTTTATAAAGAAGCTTACTATACCAATTCTTAGAAGTATGTTCTCATGACCTATTTTTGGTAAATATTCCCTTGATAAGTCTCCTTGTAATTTATTACTTCTGGATTTAGGAAAACTGAGACTCAAGTTTTATTAAAGGATATTCTCACATTTCTCTTTGGAAAACCAAAACTTACCCAAGTTTATTTACTGGAACATTTAGTAATTGCTTACGATATGACTAGAAGCATAGTTGAATCACCTAGAGCAAATGCGGCAAAATCTTAACAATTTAAATATTTTCAGAATATGGTACATTTACAGAGGTGCATATTGTTTTTTTTTTTTTAATTTTGACATTTTATGTAATATATTTGGAAAATAGATTAGAAAAAAATCATTTAGCTATAGAAGTCTCCATCACTCACATTACTCTGCAAGTTCATAAATTTCAACCTACTTTAAGAAAACCTTATAGCATTTGAAAAGAAGTTGGTGTTTTAACACTAGAATGAACCCATATATAATTAAATGGCCTTATCCATTTGGCCTATGGCAAAATGTTGGCAAATAAATGCATTATTATGTATGTTTATGCAAAATAAATAAATAAATAAATAAGGAAACCGAATCTTTAATAGATTATGGATGAATTGTTCATATCATGTAGCAACACATATTAGGTTTCTTTTATACATAAAGTATCTTTAATATATTTTATATAGGTCCATGTCTTTTAACATTAAACACTAAATATAGGCATTTACATAGCTATATTCTTTCAGGGAAAAAGTGTTTTTCATTAAATAAACATGATATTTATATGGAAAGATATTTAACATAATTGATTTCAAAGTTAATAAAGTAGAAGTTATAGTTGTTTCATATTGTTCCTCATATGTGAATATTATTTCTTGCATACATTATTATTATACAGTTAAAAAAGTGTTCACTCTAATGTGCTTCTCTTTTACATTGAGAATCTCAGAAATACAAAATAGGCTTTTTTAGCCTTTCAGCAATTCCATTATTCGTGATCCAATAACACTTGAGTATATGATTTTAGCAAGATTTTTTTATTTCTTTCAGAGGCACTCTATCATTGAAGTTTTGCCTATATATTTGTATATCACTGCTTGTGAAAGTTTTTACTGTCTCTGAAATCAGGAATCCAGAGTTGAATTTTGACCTCTATCTGTGTTAAAGATCTATAATGCTTGATAACTGTATAAGTTTAGTTTGAAATGCTAACTTTATACTGAATTAAATTTAATAATTTATTTGAGTAATTATTTAAGATTTTACAATAAATACATTTCAGATGTTGATATAAGGCATAAATTTGGAGATACAATTTTAGAAGATATGTATGAAGAGACACACACACACACACACACACAGAGAAAGAGAGAGAGAGAGAGAGAGAGAGAGAGAGAGAGAAAAGAAAGATTTCTGTGGTAAATTGTACTATTGTTAACAATTATTCTTCTCCTCTATTGTGAGAGGATTATACTCCTCCTTTCTTGATATACATTTATCTATACTTTCTCAACACCATTAGCAGCCTTGGTCTTTGACTTGCTTTTTTCTGGATGTCACTTTTGCCGGGTCTGAGAAGAAGCTTTATAAGGACTGCATGGGTCAAATCAGTCTCTTATGCTTCTTTCACCTGTCACTGTAATAACATGGCTCAAAGGCAGTACTTTTTAAATCAGGGTCTCAGAATGAAGATTTACAGTCTGGAGCAGAGCCCTAGTCAACCTACAGCCTATGTGTCGACAAGAAGTAAATGTTTATTGTGAACCTACTGAGATTTTAGGAGTAACACATATCACATTACTCAGTGAAAGCTAGGAGTGCTGCTGATGCCCACAGGCACTGTTGTCATTGCCACCAGATGTTTCTGCTTCTATTTTGCACTGCTACATCCCTTGGGAAACGTCTCCTTCTCCAGTGGGTAACATTGCATCATCCAGGCACATAAACTCTTATCATACCTTGCCATATTCAAATTGATAATGGCATTTTTTAACAAAATTATCTCACTTACTAATAAGCATGGAGCACTACTTCCAATCCCACTAGACTCAGTCATATCTAATTTGCTGCATCATCATTTACAATAAATTTCATCAAGTCATTTAACTCCAGAATATCTAGGAATGCACCTCCAATAACACAGCTTCTATTCTGCAGGCTAAATGATCTGTGAACATCCCTATATTCCAAAGCTGTGTCAATTGCTTTGCAGTTTTGGAAACATCTGTATTTTCCCATGCTCTTCACTTTCAGTAATTCGATTGTATCTATTTTCACTGACACTTTCCTTTTCACTACCACTCACCCTTTAGAGGATTTATAACTCATATCTGCATGGTAAAACAACATTCTGTGCTCAGAATTGTCCCCAAACAATTGGAAATAAAAGGCCATGTAAATGATCTGGATATGTCATCTTTCATAGTATATAATTAAGAATCATTTTCTAAAGGTTAATTAATTAAAAATTTAAGGCACAAATTTAATGTTTTATTTTCAATCATATAAACACATACAAAATATTTCTTAGGAAAATTATCAAATAGTTATTATCTATTCTGTTTCCCACTAATAATATTTAGCTATACTAAAAAATGTTTGAAAAAGAGACTAATGTTTCATATGAATTGACCATCTTGACTCACCTTGAATAAGAATTCACAGGTTAGGTTAAAATTAGGACCATGATCATAGTAAAATTTATCTCTATAATGCCTAATATGGAAAGTCCAACCCAAGTATAAAATATTCCATAGTTCATAATACCCATTTTTTTCCCTTTTACATAGAATTATATAAGAATTCTAATATACACACACACACATGAAATCTGTATCTGTGATATATATAATCAAACTCTGACATTTTGGTTTAAATAACTTAAATTGTATTACATTTCTGTTGAGGTTAATTAAAAAAATGAAATGCAGAAATAAAAATGAAATGAAAATAAATGAGGTTACATAATACAAATAGGATAATTATTGTTTTGTTTTATAATAAAAGCTTTAAAAATATAGAGGACACTAAGAAAAACTATAAACTTTAGAACTTAACTTCTTTATTTACATAAAATAAGTTGGTAGCATTCACTTTATTCTGGGGTTATTAAGAATAATTTTTTAGCCATATGTCCTTTTTTTTAATTAAGAAAAATAATTTTAAAGTAACTAAATACACTAAATAACAATTATTCTATTCTCTCACTCCCTTCCCCTACCAGGAAAAAAAAAAAATTAAACTCTTATGTTTCTCTGTCCTGGATAAGAGCAGAAAAAAATTGATTCAAATATATCTGAAATATAAAAAAAGACTTTGAACATATGATTAGAAACAAAAATATTATTTTGCCATATATTATTAAAAACGATCAACAAAAGTTTATAAATGTGTTGATTATTTTTGGTTTAAAATATATTGGGTAGGTAGATACTAAAAAAAGTTTTTTTTTTTAAGTAAATGATAGAAGATGAAAACTTATTATCCAATACTTATTATCATTAATTTATGACATTAAAAACTTAGTAACCCTTTCTATAATTTTTCATCCCTACAATTCCATTTTCAAGATTACAAAAGTAACTTTCATGAATAGAAACTATGAGGATGAAAGATACTGACCATTTTATTTCTTAACATTGATCTGAAATTTTTCAGTGAAATGAAATAAAAGAGAATAACCAGCATGGAACTTCCTACACTAAGCTTGTTCTTATTTTGAAAAATGTCTTTGGTTTTCTTCTTACTATTAAGAGATGAGAGGAAGTGATATCGTCATAGTTCCCACGACTTAGTGCATTTGCTGCCACTGTAGCATAACGCAGTGGGAAGAACACAGGCTTTATTGATGGACAAACTTGAATTTAAATTCTGACTCTACAAATTACTTGCTATGGGACCTTGGGTGAGTTGCTTAATCTTTATAAGCCTTAGAGTCCTCATTAGTAAAATAGTAGTAATCATATCTAACTCAACATACTGTGAGGATTAAATGAAAAGTATGTAGAAGAAATTAGCACTGCAAGTAGTAAATGGTAACTGTTCTGTTGTAATCATCATCATTATTATGACTGCTATTAGAAAAGTGACAGGTGGTCCAAAATCAGTTCTGGGGTTAGAAGTGGCACCTCCTCCCAAATCACCTCTCCTGAGTCAAGATTAGTTGAAGGAAATAGCAAGAATGAATATTTGACTGCATTGTATTAAACTTGGCACGACCTCCTCTACTTCTTCCTCTTGTCTGGTGATTTCATCAGTCATGTCACGGGGGAAATGAATTGCTCTCAAAAACCAGACCAAAGTGCGAGAGAACCGTGCCTTGACTTAAGAACAGTATCTGACACAATAATTGTCCTTGACATATTATTACAGAGAGTTTAAAATATGTGTTCAATTATGCATATCTATAATATTTGAGTATTAAGTTCTACAGTTATAAATTTTTTATTGAACAGGTGAATGACATATGTCTAAAATGAGATACTAAAATGCCATTTAATTTGCATATCATGAGGAGTTTTAGAAATACTAATCTAGCATATTCATCTATTAAAATAGTCATAGTCACACATATTACTATACATTTCCTAAAACAACTTTTTCCTGAAAATTCTTCCTTGCTTCCTTTTTATAATGCTTATGATTTCATAAACTAATTGGAGCCCTATCACCATTTTGACCTGTGTAACTGAAATAATAAGAGCTAATATTTGTTGAATGTTTAACATGTGCCAATGTGCTATTTTATTTAATCATTTAAAAACTTCACAATACAATATTATTATTCTTAACTTATAGTCAAATAAACTAAGATATGGAGGTTGTTACTATAATTATTTCTACAACAAAAATGTTAAAGTAATAGTTTATTATGAAATCTCTGAGTACAATTAACTCCCAAGTATATTTTCAGCTCCTAAAATGTGGATTCTTGCTTTGGTTAATATCTTCTTGTTCTAATATCTCTTTAAACAGCTCACACCTATTTTCGAAATGATATAAAGAGTTCAGTTGGTTAGAGAAAGTGCTAACATGTCAGTAAATAGTTATAGACTAAAAACCACTCTACAGCAATATCACCCATTTAAAAATTAAGAAAAAACACACACATTTCTAGTTCCTCTCATATATCATCACGTTTCTTTTATTTTCCTTATGGACAATATCTAAAATAACAGCAATTTGAAATAAATTCACAGTTTTAGGTATAAACAGAGTACCTCTTGTCTCTTCAAATCTATATTGTTTCTATTCCTTCTTTCCTTCTCTTCTACATTCCATATTGAACCAATTATTACAGCAATAGTTGATAATATGTTTAATAACTAAATCCAACAGTGACTGTAATAATAATTCATTAGAGAATTAAACTCTGAAAGGCCTTTAGAAAATATTAATAAAGTTGAATATCACTGGATATATTGAATTTATTTATACTTGCTAATTAGGGAAAAAGATAAAAGGTAAGGAAAAGATTACAAGGGAAGTATCTGAAAACTAAATCTTCATGGTTATATATATGTATACATCATCTATATGGAAGACAAAGCTCTCTTAAGAGCTAATGGACTTAGAAATGTGCCTTGTCTATATCAAGAATATTTTAAGCAGTTTGTGGAACATAGATTTGGCACTTCAGTAAGGCTAGGCTGACTCTGTCAACATTGATGAAATGGATCCTCAATCCCAGATTAAATACATCCTGAGCTTGCCAGACATTCACTTTTCAGTCAATTGGAAAATGGAAAATAAGCAGAGAAACCTGAGAAGCTTTCAGGATTTTGTAAGAAAGGTGATTTGAAACAGAACTTCGAGGAGGCTTCCATTGGAACTGTGATGCCACTGTCAAGTCATTGCATGACTGTCTCTGAAACACCATCATGTTTGAGTGTCCATTGTGTATGCTTACCAAGCAATGACAAATAAGTATAAATAAGGAGATGTATGAGCATAAGTCTTCACGTGAACAAATGGTACTGTAGTTGGAAGATGTGAAAAAGCAAGAACACAAATATTTTGTTATTATTGTTTTAGATTTTAAACAGCTGACAGATTTCAAAATTCTGTCTTCCATTCTGAATAATTTGTGAAAATTCTCTAAGATATGATTTCATTCTAAATGATTTTTATAATATGTATTGTATGTTTGTGTTACTAATTAGAAGTAATACATGTAATTTTGGAAATTGTCTAAAAACACACAAATAACAAAAAAACATATGGTCTTAATGCCAATATCCAGATTTAATAACTGGTAATAAGTTTAGACTTTTTCCCCCCTTGAATATTGGGGGTTGGAAAGAGATGGAGACATGTACCAGGAAATTGCTGCCTAAACTGGGATGAGATATAAAACCTCTTTGGCATGCAGTGCCACCACTAATGAACGCGCACTAGGGACAAAGGGAGACGTATTTACTAGGAACATAGGTTAGATGAGAAAGGAGACACTGAGATGTTGGAATCCCTTCCCTGACTAGAATCTTTGACTGACCTTTTGTCTTCATATTAAAATTATGAGAGATAAAAACTTAGTAACTCTTTTTCAAGAAAATATATGATGAAACACTGAGTGAGTGAATAGGGTCCTGAATGTGGAGAAATATTTCAACGTACTCTGAGATTATAGGCAAATTGTTGCACAATTCCAGAGGAAGGTATTACTCCCTTTTCGGGGTGAAAATTCTCTCAAGCTGTGAGAACAATGAAAGTTTTGGAAGATTCTAGAGAGATCCTTTTGGTACAGATATTGGTATTCTCATTATTGGCATGTTTATGATCCAAGTCTTATGCGTTATTTTCAAGGGGTAGAAATTAGAAAAGGAAGAATAAAAAAGATACAGTTTATGATTTCTTTTCGACTCGTAGGAACATCTTGTGAAACTCTAAACCCCGGTTTGATCAAGGGTCATGAGACTGAAGATATTAAAATGAAGTTAGATATAAATAGTGTGAATGTATTTCATAATCTTATGATGCGTAAGGTAGAGCACATTGGTGATATAGATAGATGTTGATAATGATAGATGATATATAGGGAGATAGAATAATTTTTTATTTAACTCTTTTCTTATTTTCTCTAACATATATCTGTTGCATTTTCTTTAAACTCATAACTTCTCTTTCCTAAATGCATATTCATTTTTTTTCATAGTCTCCTTTACTTGTCATTAATTTCTAAACAGAACATTCTATTACTTTACACCATTATTTGTGTTTTTTTCCCCCTGTAAATCTGAGAGGCCACGTTACTTAAAAAGATACAAAAAATAAAAAATACATAGCATTTTTATTCTTATATTATTTTAAATGGTAATTTGAGAAATAACAGTGGATGAAAATATAAACATTACAATTAATATCTCGATTTCAACTGTCTGATGACTATGTGTGGAGTTATGATTTAGTAGATTATTTGATGTATTTTTGTTTGTTATAGTACTGTTGTGTTATATGAGTTACCTGTTATTGCTCATGTATGAACTCATTTTCCAACAATCTGTCTTGTTTTTCAGAATGAGGTGCATGTATAAGATAGTCAAGATAATGGACTCCCAAAGATGTTTCTACTCCAATCCCCCAAAACTATAACTAAATTAGATGACATGGCAAAGGGAAACTAAGTTTGGAGATGGAAAGATGAAATTAAGTTGTTAGTCAACTGACCTGGAAGGAGATGGGGAGGTATTTCCGGATCATCCAAGTAGGCCTAATGTAATCACAAGAATCCTTATAAGCAGAAGAGGGAGGCACAAGAGAGAGAACTGTAGTGCCTGCAGCAGAAGACTTGACCCAACATTGTTGTTTTGAAAGTGGAGGAATGAGACCATGAGGCAAGTCATGTGGGTGGCCTTTAGAAAATGAAAAAAAAATAAAAAAAACAAAAAAACAAAAACAAGAAAACCAAATTTTTCCTAAAGACTCTGGAAGAAATGCAGCCATGATGATACCTTGATTTGATCACAAAGGGACCTATTTTAGAATTCTGATTCAACATTGTAAGATAATGAATTTGTGTTGTCTTGACTCACTAAGTTTTTGATAAATTTTTACAGCAGCTTAGAAAACTAATACAACTTGAAATTGTTAATTTAAAAAAAAATTAGTCAATGCAGTAAAAATGTGTAATTCATAAATTAAATAAAACAATGTGTTACAATTTTCGGAATGAATACTGTTACTTTACTTAGAAATATCTACACTTTAGAATAGCTGACTACCATTCAGCAGAAATTCTAGAGCACGTTTTTATGTAACCTAAAATACATAGTCTTTTAGAGATTTCTTAAGAAAAAATAAACATCTAAAATGTACATAAAATATTGGAGTAAGTGAGGAGAAGTATGATGTTCTTGCCTAAAATTTTGAGTATTAAGTTAAAAATAAATTCTTGGCAAAACAATTTAAGAATTTAATGTAATTTCCTTTATAAAGGTGAGAGAAGTCTTGAGAAAAAAAGTTGCCAAGAATCTTGGCAAGAAGATCAAGGATCTTCTGGATTTAAGTTAAAATCATTCCTGGATTTTAAATTGTATTATAGGGCTACAGTAATTAAAAGATCTGGGAGAGTAAAGATATAAATTAATGGAAGGTATTATACAGTCAACAGTTGAACTCAAATATAGTACATTTAAAAACAAAACAACTTTTTATCAGTGGATAAAGGACTGACTATGCAGTAATTAATTGATCTTGTGACTATTAGCTGATGATTTGAACAAAAAAATTAAAGTTAAACATTAAAATAAATCTAGGTTGATTCAATAGTTGATTATAAGGAAAAAGTCAGGAATGACTAGCAGTGAATAAATAAGGGGAAAAATTGTGTTATTTTTAAATGGACAACTTTTATGAACACAGACTCAAGTTTAGGATTCACGTAACAAAATACTGTTGATTTTGAGCCCTAAATTAGAATAAAAAGTTTCTGTTTTTGAATCTTGCAGAAAGGATGTCTGAGTTTTTTAAATTTTGCTGTGCCTCAATTTTTCTACTTACAAAATTGGGATAATAGATATTTCTGCAAGTTGTTGCCAAGATGTAAGGTTTAATTAAATGAATACTTTTAAAAGAAAATGGAAACATTTGCTATTGATAGAAAGTGTGATTTTTTTCTAAATCATCAAGTCTTTTTACAAAAATTGTGTATTAATCAATATGTTGGTTTGAATTTATTTTATTTTCTATTTCAAAATAACCTATAAATATAAACTTTTGCAACTTTAAAAAATAGCCTTTTTCAGAACATTAAAAAAAAATCATAATCAGCACCACTGTTTCATGAAGGGATTATAACTAGAGCATAATATTAACTATTACAATAAAAATCAATAATAAATACAGTATGTTGCATGGCTTACTTTAACTAGTCTTGAAATATCTATGGTATTGTGCATTTAGGTTTATTAATTTATGTAGTTAACACATTCTTTATTATCCTGGTTATTGAGAAATATTAGCTAAAGTATCTTTCACCTTTACATTGCTTCTTTCTAAGGTAATAAGAGAGATAGCTATGGATATTAAGACCTCGTAAATTAACAATGTATGAACTTACCTAAATATAATCTCCTTAATGTAAATTTAATTACAGTGGATCTAAGATTTGACATCATTTGGCCTTTGTTCCACTATTGAAACTATTAAATAAATTGAAGATGATGTGGATAAAAGATATTGATATTGGTCCTTTACAGTAAGCTCCTATTCTTTCAAAGCTGACAAATTTGGTTTTGGTCTGTGACTGTCTTTAGAATATATTTATAAGCCAAGCTCGAAGGCCTCTCAATCTATTTCCAAATAAAATACTCTTTCTTACCTTTGAGTTTCCATGACAATTTAGGCACACCAGTGTGATTTACGTGTTTATTTTCCCAGGACAAGGCTTTAAGTCCTTAAGGAAGGGCCTGTTCTCCACCAGTGAGATGACTGCCTACTCTGGTAACTTCTACTTTGTCTTACATGTAAGGTATGGAAAATGTAGTTGGTTGAAAGAGTATATAAATAGAGTATCTATTGATAGAATAGATTTGAAATTAAATCATAGATACTTTCTCTTAATTCACTCAAATTCTGTTCTCTGATTACTTGTCTTTATGTTTATAAGGACACTGAGGTGGAGTGTAATAAAGGAAACAGCTTTCATTTTGTACATTTTCCACCATCAATCAGCAATTTACGAAATGACTTTATATTAATTCTTCTCATTTGGAAACAAAACAACAACAGCAACAACAAATAAACATTTTTATCATAATAAACTGACAATATTTTATAAGGAAACTGAAATGAAACAATAGATTTCAAATCTTCTATATGCCACCCTACAACCGGAAAGGAAAGTTCCTAAATGTTGGCTATTGCAATAAATTACCTCTGCCCACTCTGTTGGCTATTATTGGAGCTCACCAAGGAATATTTCTAGCAAGGCACCATATGCTGCTCTCCTTTATATTACACGCTAGAGCATACAAGCAATATATTCCATCTTGTTAAAGAATTTATGAAGATTTATTGGAGTAGAATTTACTGTATCATTTAGTTTAAATCAAATTCATGAGATCTGCCAACCTTGCTAATTACTTTGGGAAATATGAGAAAAAATCCTCATTTTTTATTCTGGAGAGGTCAACTTATTCCAGCTTGAGATATCTCTCAAGCTTTTTCTTAGCAACAGGGACTTGCTGTTCCATTAGCATAATTGCATGCATCCTTCAAGCCTCAAGGAGGACTTCGATACTTTTTAACTGTGTCTGACTCCTTACCTAAAAAAAAAGTAATTTCTCAGAAAAAAATCCTTCAGGATCAACAAAGTTATGTGTCATACCGAGGATTAAGGACATTGAAAATGTCTGTTCTGTGATAATAAATTTCTGCATTCCTTTAAAATGGAAACCTCTGAGGAAGTGATTTTGAAATGAGAAATTAAGGCTTAGAAACAAGAGGTCATACATAGTTAACCTCTATTATCACCAACAACTCACAAACTGTATTAGTCTTGAGAACAATCAGATAAAATTTAGGAAATTACATGCATATTGGGTAAGAAAGACATATCCATTGCTAATGTAAATAGAAACTGAGCTGTATTTTAATATACATTTTCTTCTCTGCATTAATGCCTGTTGTTTTATATATTTAAGTAAGAGAAATCATATTTTTAAAATAGCAAAAATAATCACCATATTGCAAACATGAAAACATTACTGCCTCACAGACAACATATTGAGCTATAATTTTAACTCCATCTGCTTCATTGATGGAAACAATTCACTGAGTTTTGTTACTTTTTTAAAAGAAATTAGGAATGTGAAAAAAATGAATTTTAAGATATTTTACCATCTGCATTCCTTGAATTTAAACTATATGTACTCATATATATTATTTCCTGATACAACTGATAACTAAAATCCAAAAGAGAATATTTTTCTAAAATCATGTCAAAGAATGGAATTAATTGAAGAAAGGATATTAATTTAACCCATTAATGTGAAAAATCTGATATGACACATGATTGAAGATTAGTATAAACTATTGTTATGTATTTGAGCATAGTACACATTGAATTTATCTAAATGAATGCATAAAGAATAAGATAATGTAAAATAGAAAATGCAAACACGTTCAAGTAGACCAAATTTAAAAGATCTTTAAAGTTGTGGGGAAAGAAATGTGTTTAAGATGGGGAAATCAGGAGAGAGATGGAAAATAAAAATTTATGTGTAATGGGGGCAGACTGAAAAATACTGTGCTTGAAGCTTTTAGATGTTATCTCATTTAATCCTCATAAAAATACTTTAAAGTGCACATCAGTGACACCATTTCATTCAAAAATACTTTAAAGTCCTTATTAATCTCACCATTTCACTCAAGGGAATCTGAGAATTGGACAATATAAAGGGCTTTTTAGATTTGTTCAGAACAGTTTTAGACAAGAAAGAGATATGCTCGAATATGAGCCCATGTAGATGTTCTATGTAATAATATATAGGAAGTGTGACTTTTACACTTCCTTTATATCTCTTTCTCTTTTAGTGAAAATTTTCCAATGAAAAGGCAACTAGAAAACCACTATTGAAGAGAAACGGACACACAGATGAGTTCAGGCAGTTAAGTGAAGCCAAATGTTTTAAATGAATCAATAAACATTTATACTACCACGGTTCATTCCAGGGTACATAGTGACTCAATGTTCTGCTCTGTTTTGCTGTGCAACCAACAAACAACACATGTACCTTCTTATGGAAGGTAGGTGGAAACAGGTCATTTACATCAAGAGTTGGCAAACTACGGCCCATGGGGCCAAATCATGTGCTAAGCCTGTTTTTGTAAATAAAGTTTTACTGGAACACAATTATAACTACTGTCAATGGCCACTTTTGCATCATAAAAGCAAATTTGAATAATTAAGGCAGACATCATAGAGCTGACATTAAAGAAAATATTTATTATCTGGACACTTACAGAGAAAGTTTGTCAACACTGCTGTAGATAGCTACTTGTGAAGCATGTATATAGTGTTAGGCTGTTCATTTGCTCTGACTCCCTACCTATTAAAGTTCATAATACTGTCAATGTGAAAGCACATAATTATTGTCTTCTTGAAATTATTTTTAATCTTGTAAACTTACTTTTGAAAGGTAATATTTTTAAGAAAATAATTTTCCCTTTTTTTCCATTTGTTGTTTTTATAAGCAAAGAGGACATCTCTTAACAGAATGTGGTTACCTCAACAAAAATATTCCACCTAATTAGAATCATTCCAGAGGAAGACTTGAGATAGTACAAATATTTTGCCGTGGAAATGTTCATTTATGGCAGGGTAACAATGAAAGCCTTATCACCATACAGTTTTGATTAAATTGTGTAAGTCAAATTCACTTACACTGTACATTAGAGAGCCCCTAGAGAGGATATTTAATGCAAATACATATAAAGATGGGTCTTAAATTCAGAATCTTTTCAATAACGAAAAAGAGATGATGATCTTTAAAAGTGTTAAAGTTGGAACTCTTTGTCATTTATATTTTAAACTAAAATCATTATCAAAGCAAACAGATAAAGTCAATATTAGTAGTAGTAGTATTGTGATTAATATTATAAATGGAAAGGGTAGACATGTTGAAGGTCGTTATTTAACCAAATTCTAATTGCTATTCGTTTTTGATGTCAGATCTGATGTGCAATTCATTGCCATTGGTGGTAGTTTCTGATATTACTAAAATAAATTTACATTTTAAGAGGTCAAAGTCAATCCAAACTTGAACATAGCTTTTCCTTTAACATCAAAGAATAATGTCTCAGCAACTTTATTTTACATCAGTATTCAAACATGCAGTTAGAATTATTACAACCAATGCACATCAATATCTGATAAAGGTGATATAAATGATCAAATTGTATACCTTAAGTCAATGATGAACTGTAAAATGTTCAATTATATATGAATTGCAGTTACTCTGTGGAGAGGACGAGGTATTTAAAATGTCTGGGTCTCAAATACTGTGGTTTTAAAACATTTTATACTACCATAAAATTAGTACTTTTGTCTTTGAAAACTTAAGTGTGAACTAGTAGTTAAATAAATAAGATTAATAATATTCTCATTTATTAATTCTGTATATTAACTGAGGAGTTTACAATGTCTGAACCTCACATAGGTCATCTCCAAAACTGGAATGCAAATATTTGATTAATAAGAATAATCTGTAGTTTAAATGATATATAAACTGTTCTAAGCACACGATGGCCTAAAACAAACATTCATCATCATCATCATCATCATCATGAATCATGAGAAATTATGAAAGCTGAAAGAGACACTAGAGAATGCTAACAAGTGAGTGCTATCTAAATTTTCCAAAATATGAAGATAATGAGGGAGACAATTTTCTTTGGCCAAACAAATATATACACCCACTATCTTTTTCTCTCACTGTGCCTATAATGAAGGTTAGAAAATGCAAAAGCTTACTTTCTCTGCCTCTCTTGCCTGTGTAGGTCACCATTTACAGTTCTAAGGGAAGGAAATCAGAAGTATGCTGTATTGATTTATTTATTTAATTATTATTTTCTTCCCTCATAAAAAGAACAGATATGCTTGTACTTTGCCTTCTCATTCTGTTTTCGAAATGCAATATTAAGCCTGGAACTTTAGCTACCATCTTGAGACTGTAATACAAGGTACATAAAAGAAAGATCAAGAGAATTTCTGAGTACCAAACCAAATTTTGTATATATGTGTATGTATATACACAAATTATATGGAATCTTTAGTATATGTTTATGATTAAATGAGTATGCTGACAAATATTATCTCTGTAAAACATGTGCAAACAAACTAAACATGTAAAAGAAATGACTAGACTCATGTATACATTATTTAAAGATGTCCAATGTATATTTTTAAATAAAAATAAGTTGCAGATTTATAAAAGCAACAAACGAACAAGACAGAGTCAGCTGGACTCTTGCTTGTATCAACTACCCCTAAAATAAAAGACATTACACTATATGGAAAGAACAAAAGCAATTTTACTTCAGATGCCACTGTTCTTTTCCACACTAATTGGAAAACAATAAAAGATCATGAAATATGTGAAAGCAAGAAAATGTATCCAAAAAAGAAGAGGAAAGATGCCAACTAGTAGTTAAGACTCACAAATGATGCTGTACCAAGCTTTATCGTAGAAAACAAAACAAAACAGCAAAACAAAACACAAACAATTTAAACCCAAAGCAAGTTGAATGTAGAAAATAGTAAAGATAAGAGTAAAAGTGAACGAAATAAAAAAAAAATCAACTGTAGAGAAAATTAACAAAGCCAAAAGTAGTTTCTTGGAAAAGATCACTAAAATATTTAACTATGTGATGAGACCAGATCAGAAAAAAGAAAGAAAATATGAATTATCAATATCATAAATGAAAAGAGTATTCCACTGCAATTTAAAAGGATAGTTAAGTGATATTATACCAATAAAGTGTTAAATTAAATGATTTATATCAATAAACTAAATAACGTGTAAAATAGACCAATTGCTTAAAAATACTACTTATTATATCGTATAGAAGATAACTATATCTAAAATATTAACAAAAATTATTATCATAAAGGATCCCACACAGAAAATTAAGATTCACATACTTATGTGATTAATGCTATCAAACATTAAAGAAAAAAATATAAATTTTAATAAAATTATTTCAGAAAATAGATGAAGAAAAAACACTACCCAGTTCGTGAAGCCAAATTATCTATACAATAAAACATGACAATGGCATTAGCAGAAAATAAATCATAAATAGCTCACATGAACATAAGAGCAAAAATTCTAACAAAATATTAGCAAATGTAATCCAATAATGTAAAGTATATAGTACAACATGATTAATTATGGTATATCAGAATGCAAGTTTGGATAATTATTTGAAAATCAGTCAGTACACTTCACCATGTAAAGGAGAAAAATCAAATCAAAACTTGACATCTTAATAGATTTTTAAAAATATAAATTGTAACAATCATTCTTTTTAAAACTTCTGAAAAAAAAACCAATGAATAAAGTAACGGCCTGCATTTCAAAATGAACATTGACCAAAAACTTACAGCAGATATAATAATTAATAATAAAATATTGAAAAGTTTTTCCTAAGGCCAAGAAGTCAAGCATATCTGCCCTCACCATGTCATTTAAAATTTTAAAGGAGGTCTAGACAGTGCAATACGCTAAGAAAAAAACATAAATCACATCTTGTAAGATAGAAAAGAATTAGTTAATACTCTTTCTATTCATAGATACCATGACTATTTATACAAAAATATTCTACTAAATTCACAAAAAAACACTAAAAATAATAAGTTAATTTAGTGAATCTGAACATATATAGTGAACAGACAAAAATCGAATATATCAATAGATATATAGATGATAGATAAGCAGGAAAAATTAGAAAATAAAACTTTTAAATTTGTGTTAAAAACACATGAAGAAATCAAGTAAAATCAAGGATGATTTTAACTGAACATGTGTATGGCCTGTTCTCTAAAAATTTCAAAACGTTTCTGTGATATATTAAGGAATTCCATTAGTATATGGAGAAATACACCATGCTTGTGAATTGAAAATTTCATTATTTTATGCTAATGTAACTGTAGATTCAGTGCAATTCCAATGAAAGTAGGTTTTTAAAAAATGAAAATTGGCGAGTTAATTCTAAAATGACTATAGATATGCAAGGACCTAAAGCAACAACAATAAACTTAAAAAAGAAAACCGGTATACACTACAAGTCCCAAGGCCTCAATATCACGATACAGTAACCAAGTCAGTGAGGTATTAGCATAAGAAGATATACGTATGTCAAAGGAATGAAATAGAGAGGTCAGAAATACCTCCATACTTATATAGTTAATTGAGTCCAAAGCAATACAGTAGAAAAGTGTTGTTTTTTTCAGCAAATATTTTAGTATTAATAAGATGTCTATAGGAGGAAAAAAACCCTCAATTCTTAACTTCACTCTACAAACATTAATTTAAGATTTATTATGGCCTGAATTTAAAATATAAAATTGTAAAGCCACTCAAACTCATATCATATCAAAATTATATGAGAATCAGCTTCAAGGATTCCTACTGGTCAAATCTAAGGCATTTAGACATGAAAATAAATAATGATCATAATGAATTACAATCTAGTACATAAAGAATCCAAGAGTTCATTTGCATATAAATTAATATAATATGTGAATAAATAGGGGAAAAGAAAAAAATACTGAAATTATAATTTCAACTTATTATGGTGGAAAGAATAATGTAGTTAGAACATTATCAGTGGAAACTAAAACTAGTTAGTGAATATTTGATGAACAACAAAATGTTTATGTACTCTCAAAATATCTCATACAGTCTTGAAATATCTTTCAACAAAATATATCAATCACCAGAGAAAATAATATTAACTTTATATTGAAGAGACTTAGCAAGCACCATCTTAAACAAATGATCTAATTTACTCATACCTTTATAGGGACAAACCAATATCATGGGTTTCTTGATATCATGCTCTGAGAAGAACATAATATAATTTATGTAATATTTCTGCCAAAAATGTAACCTAAATTCAACCATAAGAAATTATCAGAGATAACAGAATTGAAAGCCATTCTACAAAAAATAAATAGGCTATACTGTTAAAATGTTAAAGTCAAGAAAAGCATAATATTCCAGGTTAAATGAGACTAAAAATAAATAGCAACTAAATGTAATATGTGATCCTAGACTAGGAAAACAAATAGCCATTCAAGACAATTATGGGACAATTAACAAAACATGAAAATGGACTGATTTTGGATAATAGCATTGTGTTTATGGTGTAATTCCTAATTTTGATAATTGCTCTGTGCTCATGCAAAGCAACATCCTTGTTCTATGGAACTACACACTGAATTATTTCAGGGTAAATTGGCAAGTTATCACAAATGATTGTAAAAAAGTATGTATAAAACACATGGGAGAAAAATGAAAAGAATTGGTGAATCTGGATAAATGATTCTTTGTATGATTCTTGCAACTTTTCTGTAAATTTAAAATTATAAAAAATAAATATTTAAAATATGAATCGATTCTATTTCTAAATAAAAACAAAAAATCTAAATGAAATTAAAAAGCATAATAAGATCAAAATCCACAAAACACTTAGAAATAAATTTAATAAATTATGTGCTATGTCTCCTATAAAACTTAACAGACTCAGTATCTTAAAATGTCAGTTCACTTCAAAGTACTCTACAGAAGAAACTCAACCTCAGTCAAAATTCTGTCAGGCTTTTTTTGTAGAAGTTGACAAGCTAATTTAAAAATGTATATGGGAATGCAAATGACCTAAAATAGTCGCCCAAACTTCTTTGAAAAATAAGAATGAAATTGGAGAAAGTATATGATGTGACTTCAGGACTTACTGGTATGCTTGCTATAATAGCTGAGATATTGGCAAAAGATAGATAAATAAATCTAAGGAAGAGAATAGAGAATCTAGAAAACACACCACACATACATATAAAGCTGATTTTCCACAGAGGTACCAATGCAAATAAATGAATACTGGGAAGTCAGTCTCTCACTCTCAAGAGAGAAAGTGACCTGAAGTGTATATGTATTTTAATGAATTCTATTATTTTCCTAATATGCTAAATAGAAAGGATTGTTAACTTGCTTTTAAATATTATTTTTATAACATTTTTGGTAAGTAATGTGCTAAATGTGACTATTTAAATTCTGAAAGTGCTTGCACTGAATCAGAATTTATGTAAAGTTTCTACAAATGTCACGATCAGGAGATTACTATGAATTCCAGCAAAGATTACTTCTTAAAAAGCCAAATATGATGAATGAGCATAAATGATACAATAGTAGGGTGGTATATAGTCAGCTTTGGAATTGTTCCTATTATGAGCATGTGACTCTATTGTCACATGTAGTATGCATACAGGATGTATTATTATAAAAAAACAAAAACATTAAATCAGTTTATCTTATATATTAGCAATGAAAAATTTTGCAGAAACAGTAAGCATACATGATTCTAATCAAAACTGTGACACATTGATTTTCTGATAGTTATGACTGACAAACATCACTTTCTCTTTCTATTCTGAAAATTTTGAAGCTGGTTTATTGCATTCAAATCCCATCCTCCTAACATCTCAGGAATGCAAACTGAGCATATCCATGAGGGTTTTTAGTAATTCGTTCTCAAACTCATGCTGCTTTGATCTTATTTTGATTTGGTTCCACAATTTTAGTCCTGCCACTCAATCATTAATCATTCTTGTGCTGAATTAATTTAGTTTCTGTCTCTTAACTATTGGCTTCTCCAGAGACTTCCCTTGTTTTAGATCAGCTTGGGTAATCTCTTGTGGGAAATAGAGAGAAGGTGTTAAAAGGAGCCCTAATGAGAGAGTAGTAAAATCAGATCAAACACTATCAACTTTTATTTCTTCATTTATTGGAAATGTGTGAGGTTTAGGGGGAAAAAAGAAAAAAATGAAAAAAATGGAAGTGGCAACTAGTTAGAGATATGTTCTTAGTCTTGAGGTCTACTGCTTGTCTTAAAGAAAAATGTAATCTTTATAAGCAAGAAAATATTTTTACTCATATGGTGACAAAAATATTACCTGTAACGATAAAAATAATCATTTAAAAGCACAACTGTTAAGACTAATAAATATATAACTATAAAATTTAAAGGAAAATTTAAAAAGAAGCAAAGCAATTTATTTTCTCCTATCGCATTGACAATTATTTTATTTTAGCAGTGATAGAATTGTTGGCAAAGATTTAGTCAAATATACAATCTTACTCATTGTTGATGGTGTGTAAATTAGTATAACCATCCTGAAAGGCAATTTGGCATTGTGCACTTAAGGTTTTTATTAAATGCTTACTCATACCATTTTATTCGCAAATTCTATTTCTAAGAATTGCCATTAAGGAAATAATCATAGAGGAGAACACATCTGTGTAAGATGTTCATTAGTGATTTGTGTAGCAGTGAATCATAAGAAACTATTAATATATCTACAAAGAACTAATGATTGAGAAAATAATACCATAACTTTATAGTGAAACCTTTCATAGTCATTAAAATCTTTATTTTTTTTTTTGAAGAACATTCACTTACATAAACAGTTGCCCATGATAAAATATTAAACAATATCTGGATATAATACTAATGTAGTTTGTTGAAATAGGAGGAAAAAGGCTAGAATCAAAACTCTGAAAATTAAGAGTAGTCATTTTTGTATTTTAAAAAACTTTTACCTTAATTTACTTGGCAAAGATTGCTTAATCCAACCTATATCCATTTTACCTTTCGTTATAACTCTTGAATTTTAGTTTTGCACATGTCCTTCCATCAAAAGACAATATTTCCCACCTTTAATGTGAACAATTGCCCCAGATTCCGTCTAATAAGTTGTTAGGCCATGTTTCTAATTGAAAATTCATGTGCACTCACCACACCATTCTCCCTTCTAACTGGCTAGAAGTGAAAAGGTCTAGAGCAGCCACCTTAGATTTAAGAAATGGACTAAGGATGTAAACCACCCTATTTATTAGATCTCTTACCTCTGGACTGTCAAAGACAGAAAATAAATATCTATCTTGTTAAAGCTTCTAGATTTTGAGCCTTTCTATTATAGCATGTGTCATAATTAATAAATACATATAGTGTTTTTATAAGTAAATTTTTATAATTAAAAAAACAAGTAAGTTAAGTGAGTAAAAAACTACTTTCTTGTATAAAATACACTATAATATGTAGAAGCCATTAGTTACTCGAGTAACTGTTGAACTTACAGTTTCCTTAAGCACTGATGTATAAAATTTGGAAAGTGTTCATTTGAAACATAAGCACAGAAGAGCTTCAAGTTATGACAGTGTAAATAGTTCTCCATCTATTGTAGAGTTTTTCAATTTCAGCACTATTGACATTTTGAAAAGGATAATTTTTTATTGTTAGAGTCTGTCTTGTGCATTGTAGGATGTTTAGTGGCATCCTTGGCCTCTACCTACTAGATGCCAGTAGTACTCCCCAATTTGTGACAATCAAAAATAATCTAGATATTGCCAAATGTCCACTGGGGGGCAAAATTGTCCCCCATTGAGAACCACTGACCTAAAGTAACCTTAAACCGTGATGAGGAAGACACCATATAATAAAAACATTGAGACCAATACTATGAGAGCAGTATTCATAAAGTGCATGAGTCTGACAAAAATTCTCCCCTTGACCAAACTCTAGTTAGCTTCCTCTGAATCCTCTCCCCAGCTAGGCTATGGCCTTCAGACTTCCACATTTATGTTTACGGTACTCAATTTTAGAGAAAAACGCTGCTAAATTGGTTTTGCCAAAATCCCCTACCTTGACATCTGATTGCCTCAATATTTAATTAAATTCTTCATTTTTTACCTTCCCCCAGATGATATCTGATCACCATGGCCTCTCTTCAGAATGAATCCTGTGACATTAGTTTAGCTAGAAAATTTTCCTCCACTGAACCCAACTGTCTCCTTGGCTGTAAATCCCCACTTTGTCTTCTTGTATTCAGAAATGAACCCAGTTTATACTGAGGTATTTTTTTCCCTATTGCAGGTTTTTGAGTAAAACTTGCTTTTACCACTTTAACTACTGTTCAGCTCTCATTTTCTCTGGCAGGTCCACAGAGTTCTTATCTGTTGGAAGAAATTAGAAAATTCTGTCAAATGGTGATTCCAGAGCATTTGAGCAAAGACTCAAAACACAGTAGGATTTGGGGGAATTATAATTCATTCAACTTGAGATGAACTGTGTTTCATATGTATGATATCCTGACCCTTGTTCATTTTTCATGCTACACCCATAAGACCAATTTAAATATATAATTTTAATTTATTTTGACATCAAATTTATAATATAGTGATGAGCTACATGGAAAAACAATATAATAAAATAATTTCTACCCTATATAATGTCCTTAAGCTGTGTTTATTTATATATTTTCTACTGCTGAAAGCGATGTCACTGTATCATCAAATTCAAACAATAACCTAGACAGAGATATTATGTTACCATTTTTCCTAAACAAACCAAAGTCACCCTAAATAAATCAATCAAAACTCCTAAGATGTTTTTATATGGAGCCACTGAAACAAAGTTCTTTGTAGCTGACAAAATTGCCAGAGGCTTTGGCTAATAACTGTTAAATACTTAATGACTCTTAAAAGCCTGAGTCTCCAGCTTTGGTTTATTCTTATGTATCCAAAGATTTGTTTGCCCTTGAATCCATATCCTTAATGCCTTGAAACTCGAAACTGTTGTTTTGTCCTCCTTTCTATTATTTCAGATGTTAGCTCTTCAAAACATATAAATATATGATGTCACAGTTAAGAACTTAAATATAACCTTAACATTTCACTACAAATGTTTTCTTTTAACAAAAATAAATTAATGTGTATGTGTCATCTTAAGTTTAAATGATAGCATGGTAATAAAGGGCACTTCACTATGAGCAAAATCTTATAAAACTACATCAGAAATTAAAGTATTGCAGAGTATTTTTGCTATTTTTTCAAAGAAACATTATCCTCATTAAAATCTTTATAAAGAATTTTTATAATTCTATTAACCTTGTACCTAATTGCAGTGAAATAATGAAATACATGTAATTAGGCAACAATATATCATTTTCAAGGTTAAATGCCATCCTGTCCTTTTACATTCTCTGAATTTAATTTTCAGGCACCATTTTACTTAGAAAAGTTATTGTCAATTCTCAATCTGCTTTCTGACACTTTCATGATTTTAGATTGTAGATGGGATGAGATGCATGAGATCTAAAATGCAATATAAAGGCCATTCTCATGGTATTATTTCTGTACCAGGAAAAAAAAGCTATTAGCAGAGATAACTTTTTTTATTTGAAAGACTTGTCTGTATGAAAGGGCAAATATCTGATTACCGAACATCTGTTTTCATCTTCCTGTGAATGCTCTCCTCCCCTTTGAAGCACCAGACCTCCATTCCTTTACTGAACTCAGAAAATATATAAGCCTCAATTGCCGGACTGTCTTTGAGTTTCATATTTTTATGGGGATCACATATATACAGAATTAAATTTGTTTTTCTTCTCTTAATGTGTCTTATGTCAATTTAATCGTTAGACAAGCCAAAAAATCTAGAAGGGAAGAAGGAAAAAATTTTTCATGCCTACAATATTTAGTGGAAAAGTCCTGCTTACAATATGCCACAGGAAAGCTACTAGCTCTTTTGTTCTTACTTCTTAACTTTGAAAGAACAATGATCAAAAACATATGAACAAAATGATATGTAAGAAAAAAGCTAAGGCAAATTATCAGAAAAAAATAGTATAATAAAAGATAATTGAGCAAATAACTTAAAAATACTTTAATAAATTTACCCCAAATGCTGAGAAGATATGCTTAAAATAAGAATTCTGTGCCATGATGGTATAATGAGGCTCAGGTGAGTTGAAGGTCATTGGGGTCTTCATTGTGTACAGGTAGGAGTGACTGGCTTAAAATGATACCTAATTCTCTGCTTACTTGTTTCGTTGTGACAGTTACTTTTAGTCTAAAAATGCCTTCTGGCTTGCTTAATTGTGGGTGGATTAGGGCGGACCCCTTCTAGGATAGGATGACATCAGTGTCTTTGCAGGCAGACCCAAAACCTCCTAACTTTCTTGCCTAGCTCTTTTCTAAGAGCCATGAACACCCTTATTATTAGTATGGATGTTGAAGGACAGGAGGTGTCTTCTTCAGTATCTTCTTCAGGAGTCTTGGGTTTCCTGCTAAAGTGTCACCTCAGTCCCTAGACAAGGAAAAGAAGATACAAACTTATTATTTAAATCATATATCTACTAATTTCTATTATTGATTTGCCTATTAAGTGAGTAAAGGGAAACAGGTTTGGTTAATATATTTCTTAAAGAGTTAAAAAAGACCTTTGCTCAAAAGTCCCCTCCCCCTCAGACTCTAAGGGCCCTGTCTGACTTAACACCATTTCTGCTAACAATGGGCTGATGACCCTTATCAATAGCCAGAGGATCTGAGTCACCAAGGCAATTATCAGGATTTGAGGGAGAGGTTTTTTTTCCCCCTAAGAAAGGAGGAAAGAAAACTTAACTAGGTTTATTAAAAAGATTAACTCTGCAAGAGATGTCTTATTTCACTTCCTGCTAAAAGATTAAGAATTTTACAAGTGATGTCCCATCTCAGAAGTATATTGTTAATAATTTCTAATTGAAGAAATAATAATATTATCAATGACAAATATTGGGAGGAGTACAGAGAAAGATATTTCTACCTTTCAAGGCACACAGTTTTTAGAAACAGGCTAGCACTGAAAATGAAAGCACATCTTGAAAGCACTTTCCCTTAATTACCGTAAATTGGATTGCCAAGGTACTTTCCACTCTTGTTAATCAAAATTACCCAGAACAATCACCTCTTTTCAAAAGTTGTTTCCCTTTTCTCTGTCAGTCACTATTATATGTTTCTCATTTCAAATATATTTAAATACATCTCAAATGCAATATATTCTTTCCTGTTGATATGCTTAGCCTGCGATGACAAATGTTTATTTAGATCTTCAGATATAAGCTCAGTTCATTTTGAAATCACCATGTGGAATAGAAATCATTTAAGTATTGATAGCCTCATCTGTCTCAGCTTTCAAACAGATTAAATAGTTCACAAAAGATTCAATAATGATGTTATTTAGAATTTTAAGCTAAAATATCAAAGGTCATTAGAAAGTCCCAAGGTAACAGAAAATAACTGAATTCCAAAATACTAAAGATATTTTTGCTATGTTCTGAACAGTTATGTTATCTGAGCTGAAAAGAAGTGAGGACATTGGGAGAGTCCAATGAGATTTTGCTACCATTATAATTTTTCATTTTCAAGAGCTTAATATATTATTTTCTTACTCATTGGAATTAAAGAAAAGTATCAGTTTTTAAAATATCTCTATCGGTCAAGAATAAACAGAGAGAAGAAATCATATTTATTGAAATCATGTGAGACAAAGTTCAGTGTAGTTAAGGAAGGTTTTTCCCCCATAACAAATTACACACACACACACACACACACACACACACACACATATACACACACACACACACACAATCACATACATCTCAAGGGCCTTTTGATACTCATTATAAATATTTTCCACTATGAACAATTCAGCCTATAGTAAATGAGAAAGGCAATTGAAATTTTCAAAGAATGTTATTATTTTTTTTAATAAGGTTGGACTATTAAGAATTTACCTTGGGCCAAAGTTGGAATTTAAGAAGTTTCAAAAACCATTGAATCGTGTAACACAGAGAGAGTCCTAATGTAAATTTTGAGTTTTAGTTAATAATAATGTATCATTATTGGTCCTTCAATTCTAACACATGTCATAAATTAATGTAAGATGTTAATAGAAAAATATATGCAGGAAGGAGAGGAGAAATATGAGAAATCTCTGTCTTTTCTGTTCGAGTTTTCTGTAAACCAAAAACTCTCAAAGAAAAGTTAATTAGGTTTTTAAAATGTTGAAAAAGGATTTTCTAAAATATCATACTGGTGTTTAGCTTTGATTTTATTCTAATTAGCCAATGTTAATTCTGCATTTTCTAAGTCACTCATATCATTTTAAACAAATGTTTTATTTTAGAGTTAGGGGAATTGATATCTGGATTACTTAAATAGTTTCCCATTTATAAAGCTTACAAGTAATAGAAAGAAGAACTATTGAACCTAATCTTATTTGCTTTGTTGACATAAGGATGTTCTTTTATCATTTACAATTAAAAATAGTTTAAGAAAATATAAGCATCTGCCATACTCATATTGAGTATAATCATAGACTCCTACTGGGGGTGGGAACCTACAAAAAGAGACTAGGGATTTTGTAATAGAGACTCCTTAGTTTCTTACCTGATTTTAATTAGTCTTAATCCTTAATCCTTTTTCTTCCCTCCAACCTACTCCTACATAAGCCTCTAGATTTTTGTACCTAAGTCACGATTTTCATTATTCAGTTGAATAATCTTACATTAGTCAGGATTTTTTTTATTGTTGTTATTTGCAAAAATTGTAGCCATCCAAGTAGGTAAATGAAAGGAAGAACTGGATATAAAAATGCCTGTGTTATTCTCAGACCCCACGTTCTCCAGGGCAGCCAGATGCCAGGAAGAGACTGAAATTAAGAACTGAAAATTTCTCTCTGACCATCTACTTATTGTTTCTCTCTCTACTGACTTGCTTTCTCTGCCTCCCTGAATTAATAGAGGAATATGACTATCTCATAGCTCCTTAGTTTTTTTTTTTTTAATTCTCAATCCTTCCATGAGCCAGAAACTCAATCGGAGAATTCTAATTAAAAATTTTAGACAGAACAGTTCTGATTGGTCTAGCTTAAGTAAAGAGTATAAACCCAAATCCATTAGCCATGGTCAGGGTTGGGGGTTAGACAATATGAATATGGCTAATGGAGAGTCACACCTGTGAATTAGATGACGAATTCCTAAAGAGGAATTATCATTATTGGTTTTGATCAAAGTCTACTATCTGTTATTTTAGATAACAGATACAATGATAAATTTATTTCTAGATTTTAAGTAACTCAACATCTGACTAGAGTAATAGGCACATATGTCACTAAAATAATGTGTAGTAAGACCACACATATAGAGGAATCTTGGTTGAGAAATCTTTGATGATTTCAAATTTTCAAGTTTTAACTTCTTTGAATATTTCAAAGTATTTAGCACCTAATTCATTTTTTAATCTCTCTTCAAAACAGACATAATATAGTACACAGTAAATGTGTCTCTATATTTGCTAATTTAATTATATATTCTCTTTATGACGATTTCACTATTAATAACTTTATAAACCAATTTAAGAGTAATAACTACATTTTGTAATTCTTTCGCAACACTTAAATTTAAATACTTAGATAATCAGCATGTGTGCATTTGTGTGTAAAATAAATTGAACATGTATGTATGTGGACAAACTTAGCTACTGTTTATTTACGTGGTGATTTTAACTATTAGCAATGCATTTATTTTGGTAAATGCAAATATATGGTAGCATTGAATGTCAAGCCTATTAGAAATTAAAGTCATTCTTTTCGCTGTGTTAAGTAAGGAACTAGAAAGAATTCTTTATGATTTATTGCTATGTGTTTAAGTTAATAAAAATATGTAACCTAAAGGCCTAGACTACTAGAATGTCTGCAAAGAATTATTTTCCTTGAGAAGTCCATTGAAAGTAATAAGCTTGTCAATCAGTTAGTGAGCAGAAAGTTAACAAAAATTTATTTATTATGTAAAATGTGGAAAAACTGCCCAATATGAGGAGAATATGCCAATGAAACATTACAGAATTGTTTTTGATTTATTCCAAGAATACAGTCTCCCTCCCCTAGCCCTCCTAAAGATAATTTGTCATCAATTAAAATTGTTTGGCATAACAGAGCAATTGTTTTAATGTAATTCGGTAATGACTTCTGTACTTGCAATATATATAAACTTGCTGTTTATGCGTAGAGAAAGAAGCAATGGAGAATTAATTGTGAAAATGAAAATATTTATTTCTAAGATTAATTTACAAAATTTTTCAATAAGTTGCCTTGTATTGATAATTTCCATTTCTTCTTATTAAAAAAGATTGATAACTCCCTACATCTATTATTAGTCTTTTCTGTGAACAAAGTTTTATTTGTTCAATTAAAATGACTGCTGCTCAATTTCTTGTACTTGATCTTATCTTAAAAAGGTGAAGGTATGACATGCTAATAGCATTGCATTGCTTTAATATAATATGTATACTTTGGTAAATCTTTTCATTTATACTTTACAAACTCATAAGGCAATATTTATTTGTCACTAAAGAAATAGGCTCTTGGGTCATGTTATTTTGTGATTAGGACTTGCATTGTATCAAGCAGATATGAATTCTACCCAAGATAGTTAGAAATAAAAGAAGTTTAATGGTGCTACGGTCAAAATATTTGAGGTTTTACTTTCTACCTAGAGGTTTTCATTGATTCTGTAAAATGCCAAGTATATCCAGAAAGTTAGTCAATCACTGACAATAATTGCTGTTAATTTACTGGTATTAGTCTTATTAAATCCCTGTTCTGACAATTAAAAAAATAGAAATAATTATTTCCTCATCATTGAGAACATTATGTGTATATTTTTTGAGGTAAGATATATAAATATATGCATCTATGTATATCTTTGAGTTATAAGATAATATTATACACACACTATAATCTTTATTTTCTGAATTATCAATTCATACTAGAAGTCAAATTCTACTATCGAGTAATTGGTAACATGCTGGCCATCATTACAAGTTCGTTTTCAAAAATGAGTTAATCTGTTGCTAAAAACTTCTCTTAGCAAAGACCTTATTGGATAGAAAGATGGAGAACTTTCAGTTTACTTTAATTATAAATTTTCTCATTTTTTAAAACGTCTTCTAATTTCTATATATTGGAGATTTTATTTGCCACACCTTCAGAAGTTTTTAACACTTGTTTTCCTCATAAAACTTCTATTTATGGATGATAGTCTGAAAAGAAACATCACAGAAGAAAATGTAAAAATATTTAATATAAGATGTATGCAGTAAAACCAGTGTAAAAATAGCAATAAAAATATATATGTAAAAAAAGGCAAGTTGTTCTGAATATAGATGCAAAGCTAAACAACAACAACAGCAACAACAAAAAACCTTTATTTTCAAATTGTAAAACTTTCCCGAGGAATGTTATTGTACAGAAACTGCTCTTTATTCTTCTTGTGGCTATCTTTTTTAAATTAAATTTGTTGCAGTGACATTGGTTAATAAAATCATATAGGTTTTAAGTATACAATTCAATAACACGTCATATGTATATTGTATTGTATGTTCACCACTCAAAGTCAAATTTCCTTTCATCACCATATATTTGGCCCTTTTTACCCTTATTGACCTCCTCCCTCCCCATTTCCTCTGGGAACCACTAAGCTATTGTCCATGAGTCCCTGTTTGTTTGTTGCTTTCAGTTTTATATAAATATTTCTTTACTATATGGGCTCTACAATCATTATCTCTGTATATTTTCATTAGAAACTAGTTGAAAAATATGAATTTTTAGGAATAATATATGTCTTAATCTATTTGCTATTAATATTTGCCTCAATCTACATGCTTTATATTATTTCCATTGAGGCCCTCATAGTATAGAAATTGAAGGTTAAATGTTTCTGAATATAAGGATTCATTTTTCCCTAAAAGAAACAAAATTATAAAACAATGGAATATAGCAATTTTGAATATTATATTAATACACAATTACTTCATAAAGTAACCAAGGAGGAAAAAAACAAAGAGTTGACATGTAAGTGGATTCCATGGAAATGAAGAATCAAGAGAAAAAAATACCTTTTCATTCCTGAACTAGAGATTGCAAGATAAAGTATTGCCTCCAAGTGGATTTCCACTTTGGAAAAATTTGGCATTTCACCCTTGACCTATGAAAGCACCAATAAAATACACACTAAACCTTTTTGCACTATCTAAGGCAAAAGATTTATATGGTTTGATGAGAAATCAGAGTATTTTTTTTATACTGTCTAAACGGAGTAACAGCTCCCATATGAATACTATTGAGTTCTCTTTTGCATGGGTGCAAAATTCAGCAGCATGATAAAAACCTAGCAATAATAATTAGAGTATTTTGGAGCTTCCACATGCTCATTTATTTAATACATTGTAGTTATTCATGGTATAAACTTTGATTTAGTGCAGTATACAGACACAGTCTTATTGCTTCATAAATGCTTAACAATTAGACATGGCCACATTACTTGCTCATATATCTGAATAAAATGTTGACAGTTTCTGCCAACCATATCGTTAAAGTCAATAACAGTCCATCATTTATGCCTGTATCTGACAGGATTATTATATTACTATTAATATGTAGCAGTAATTTGGTATACATCTTTATAGAAGGCTGTCAATCAATACACACTTTATAGATAAACTTTAGCATCAAAATGTACTTGCTTAAAGTACAACAAAGATGTACTAATATTATATATACACTTCTTCAGAGAAGTGTTAGCAAAGCCAGAAAACTTCTTTACTGCAGATTCCACGTATGGTCAATTAAAGCACTTTTTAAATTTGTGCTTTTGAAATTGGAAGAGGACAGCTCACAAAAGTTAAAACTATGAAATTAACTTGCCAAGTTAAGAGTCTTAACCTTAACAGAGGTAGAGAGCCCACTTCGAGTCCTGCGTGACTTTCATTACATCATGCCACCTCTGAGAATACAGCTATACTCTTGGCAGTGGAGTTGCACTTCTAGCAAATGTTTACTTGGGGCAAATCACATCAATGACAAGTGAAAGCAGTATTCCTAAGTAATCTCTTGTGTGGTGTAGTATTATAAGGATACAGGAAAAGGCAAATAACAGCAATGGAGCAAAGTTGTTTCACTTTAGGAAATACCAACAGTAGAATCTCTGAAGTCTGGAAATATATAAGGTGGATCATTTTTGAGCAAAAATGTCACTCAGTGTCTCTGTGAAGTATAAAAAAATTTCCTTGATTGTAATTCTATTAATTAAGGGAAAACCAAGCCTTTTTGAAAAGTAGAATAGTTCAATATTAAAATTCTCATTCATATTAACATGCTTCATAACCTCCATATGACCATGGGCATCAAAATTTTATCCTTTCAAATAGAAGAATATACATCTTATTACAGAGTAATAATAAATTAAAACACAATTGACTGAACTTAGTGTTTTATATAGGCCTACTTCTAACTTCCAATATCTCGCCCATGGACAACTTGAGATACTTTCAACTATAAACGCCCACACAAAAGTTTTTTATCCTACCCATTTGTTTTTTGTTTTCATTTACTTCTTGAGCCATATACTGGCTCTCCTTGGAATGCTGTCCTCCATGAATCAGCATTTTTAATTTAAAATGCAATCTACTCTCATGCCTTTGCTCTTTATAGCTCATATTTTACAAACAGACACTTTATTATTTGTCCTGTCATGATTTTGTGACCCATTATCTTCAGGAAAATGTTAATGCTACTGCCTGTCTATTGTCTCTGCATTGTGCTTCTGTTTCTCTCTTTAAATCGTGTGTCCCTCCAAAGCGTGGTCTTCTAACTTGATAAAATCACTGACATTTTTGGTCAGTAGAGCATCTTCCAGAATGAAACTACTCTGAAAATGTCCCCTCCCTCACTAGAGTCATAAGCTGACAGGGACAGGTCCTAATTTATCCTAGTTTCTCTTTTACTACTCCAAGGACATTTTTTAAGGTATACAAATGCCTTACATGTTACTAAGCTCAAGGCACTTTAGATTTTTTTAGAGAAATGAATATTATATAAACAATAAATTTAGAAATTCTTTCACCTGATAATTAAAGCCTTATCACTGAACAAAGTCTAAAATTTGGGTTTATTTTTATCTTAGGATAAGGTTCTAGTCCAGGGGACATATCAGCACCATGCAGATTCCTGTACTGCTCAGTCAAACCTGCTGTCTAGTCCAAAACACAACTCCCTGAAGAGAGAAGAACATAGGTTTAAACCAAGGTCACTTACTTTCAGAGGCCACAGTTGTTTGGATGAATTGGATTTTTTGCTGCATATTTTGGCCAAATTGTGCAAATGTAAGGATGTCAAATTCTATATAGAGCTTGCAATATTTATTGTGAAAAGCTGAACCAAAAACTAATTATATTTGAATTCAGAGGAACACTTGTTAGTAGTTGGAGACGGGTGATTCTGATATATTTTTTAGAATTTGTAATCTGTATAATATGGAAATAATATAAGTGTTGGACACTTTCCTAATAAACACACTTATATTTCAATTTTAAGTTAAATACAATGTTACCAGAGAGGCTCTTGCAAATACTCTGATTTGAATTATTCCTATTGTATAAAACCTGAATAAATTTGTATGAGGAAATTTCAATACTGGATTATTGTCCAAAATTGTCTAATTTGTTGAATTCGTGCTACAAAACTGTAAATATAATAACCATTGAGTATTTATTATGCTCCAGGAAGAGTTTTAAGTGTTTAACATGCATTTGCTCATTTAATCATTATATCATACCCTGAGTTGATTACAATGACTGTGTCAATTTATTAATGAGGACATTGAGACATAGCATGGTTACCCTCATGTCCAAAATCAAACAGGAAAAAAATGTGAAGCAAGTTTTTAAATCTTATACTACTGATAGCTGTCTATCATGAAATAATCAGACAAATCACTTAACCTTAATGCTTGTTATCCATAAAATAACTCATAGAATTATTGTGGAATTGAATGTTACTATGCATAAAGTGCTTAAAAGGCATGTGTGTATAGGTATAGGTATTTACTTATATGTGTTTATACAAAAAGACAATTTTATGTATACTTATATGTACATTTATAGATATGCATAGATATTTGGGCTTAGTGCATGTTGAAGTTAAATTAACATCTTCTGTGTCTTCATTTCTACCATATTTTTTAGTTTGAACTTAGCCGGTGCTTGTAGTTTAGGAAACATTCTTTGATAGATCTATAAAGAAAAATCCTGATATTATTGTTGTTACTAAAGAATGGTAGAAAATTTGTTGTCATTAAATTGAACTGGCCAGTGATGAAATCAAGTAGCATGCATGGTATGCCAAGACTAAATCTTTAGAGGTTTATCAGATTGATTTGCTTCTCGTATATCCCTTCTAAAAGGGAATTATGAGAGTTAGCACTGTGATTCAGAATCTTCTGAATTATTTTATCTGTCATTGTGATACAATAAGATAATTACTGGAATTATACTCCTTGTGACTCCTGGGCAAACCAAAAGAAGCAATGATAATGATAGTTCTCAGTATCATTTCCATACTCAAAATAGTGCCATGGGGAAGACATATCTCAGATCATATATGTCTACTACTCTGTGTGGGAGGTCCTCAGGTTCAATGATTTACTAAAAGAACTCATGGAAATGGGAAAAGCAATTGCATTCAAAATTATATTTTATTAAAGAAAAAAATACAGATAAATTCATCAAAGGAAAATGATACATAAGGCAATGTTCAGGAAGTCTGGGCATGGAGTTACCTGCTGTTCTCTCCTAGTGGAGTATGCAGACAGTGCTTCCTCACCCTGCCATGTTTGGCAACATGCAAAGAGCACTGCTAACCAGGAAAGCTTACCTGAGCCTTGGGGTCCAGGCTTTTTGTTAGGAGTCGGTTCTAACTTACACATGGCTGTACACTCACATGGTTAATCTTAAGAATAGTGAGGACACCAACCTCTAAAGAGAGGTATTGCCTGTGTCTAGTTTTCTGAAAGATAACCCCTAAACCCTTGAAACTTCCTGAGTGTTAGGAATGTCTTTGTTATTCATAATGAGCTCCTTGGACGACCCCTGACAGTATATGCTAACAAAATGCATCAGAGTGAGGGCTGGCCAGGCAAATATGACAAATCATGTTATTTGAGGCTGGGGCTCTTGGCTATGTGATATCTCTTTGACTTTGGGGCAGGGGCAGGTGGGCTTTAGATTGAATTCAACCCCTTGGGCAAATCAATAAATCTATCATGTCTAGGCAATAAAGTCTCAATAAAAACTCTGAATAATGAAGCTTGGGTAAGCTTCCTGGGTTGGCAATACTTCATGTGTATGGTCATACATTGATACTAAGGGGGTACTGCATGCCCGAGGTCAGTAGAAACTTGGTTTGTGTAACCATCCAGATGTCTCCATTTGTATCTCTTCCTTTGATTAATTCTAATTTCATCTTTTCTCATCTAATAATGTGAGACTATGAATATACTAGAGTTCAAGGAGTTCTGTGAATCTAACAAATTATTAAACCTGAGGTGGTTTTGGAAAAACCCCAAATTTACCGCTTGTGTCAATAGTCTTGGGCAGATTGGCAGTGTGAAGGACTGTGCCCTTAATATCAGTTTTGGTGAAACTCCTTTGTATCTTGTTTTTTTAATTCCTTCAGAGGTCAAGTTGGTACCACATGGCCTAAAGCCCCCACCATAAATCGTTGTTAACATAGACTATATGAGGTATACCCAGTATACCTCTTAGTAAATAAAGACACTATTAAAAGGGCTTTTAAGTTACCTCCCAGGACCTGGTCAAGGGCCAAACTATTCTTTGAGCAAAGAAAATCTTTTACTGCACAATCATCCATTAGAATTTACAAATGTAGTTGCGTCTCTCTTTCATAGTGAAAAGGAATCCTAGAGAACTGAATCGTGTCCCCTCCAAAATCAATGTGTTGAAGCCTTAACTCTAAATGTTACTGTATTTGTTAAATTAAGTGCAGTCCTAATCTCATATGACTGGTGTCCTTATAAAATGAGAAAGAAGCACCATGTTCTCTAAGTGAACATAGAGAAAAGGCCATATGAGGATATAGCAAGAAGGTGACCATCTTCAAGCCAAGAGAGGCCTTAGGAGAAATTAACTCTGTTAGTATCTTGACCTTGAACTTCTAGCTTTTAAAACTTACAGGAAAAAGAAAAAAATGTCTGTTGTTTAAGCCACCCACTATGTGGTATTTTGTCATGGCAGCCCTAGTACTCTAAAATACCTACCAAAACCCACAAAACTCTAAAGGATAAACATGAAATATTACTCATCTTTTAAGGAAATAAAACTAATCTGTAATTTACACCCCCCAAATAGGAGCAAATATTATTGTTATATAATCATGCTACAATGAATATATTATCTCTACACACTTGCGGCTCAGGAATCACTGTGAGAATCAATGTTACCTAGTCCAAATATTAGTATGTTTTTAAAGGGTTTCTCTATTTTGTACCCATGTTTAATAGAAGTAAGCTATGTTGTCATAAAACTGAAATATACTTTGTGGAGAAGACCATTGTATATTTTTTATATTTTATATGTATATTCACATATTTCATTTTTTTATTTTTTCTGCGTACTTTGATTTATTAAAATAAAAACTGTCACATCTTGTTTTCTATTTTTTAAAAACTGCTAGTAAAACATTTGAATTTCTATGCTTGTATCCTTGATTTCTTATTGAGAATTAGTCATGCATTCTGCACATAGTATCACCTATACCAACATTTTGCTTTAGGTTAGAATTTGACCTAAACTAAAGCAAAATGTATACCAACATTTTGCTTTAGGTTAGAATTTGACCTAAACCATGAAGGTCGGTGTTTTCTCTTTCTTCAAGTGGCTCTACTTTCCTTACTTTGAAATGTAATAGCATGATGAATAAAATTTATGCTTAAGAGTTAGGTAGAACAATCGCTAACATTTAATAATAAACGAAAATTTAAAGTTCTAACCTAAAGTTTACATCTGTTACATAGGAGTCATGGGCTTTTTAAATGTACCATTTCATTTTAACTTCATGGCCAATTTTGCTCCCCAGAAACATTATAATTGCAAAGCTATAAGGGAGAGAGAGGGAGTTCAACATAGATATAAAAGCAAATGAAATCACTTTTCGGGTATGTGTTTTCAAAATTGTTTTTTTTTCCTTAAAAAATTCTAATAACTAATATTTTTTACTATATCAAAGAATTTCAGGCTGGTTGTTAGTATCAACAAAGCATAACTGTGACATGGTTTTTACTGCAGACTTATCCAATGCGATAAATCTTTTTTACACAATATTTTTGCTGCTTGTTTTTTTTTTTTTTCACTCTGTCTTATTTGTAAAAAATAATACAGAGATTTTAGGAAACATTATGATGTATTAAATAGCTGTATGTCTTCTTTTTTTTTATATGAATTAAGTAGGAACTCTGCTCCTACATGTGTTGTCCTATAATGAAACCAGCTGTAAACTAATCACTGTTTTCTATACAACGTCATGTCTATACATGCAAATTAACTGAGCACAGCATGGTGATCTCTTTATTTTGATTGTCTTAAAAATTGATAAAGCTGCCACAAGGGCAATTTGACAGTAGTGATTCGTATCCTTTGTGAAGGCAGCTGTGCTGAGATAGAAACTTTATTTCTCTCCATATTACAGAGGCAGCGTAACTATGTCCTAGACTTGGAGGCTTGAAAGAGTAAATGTACCTGTTTAGAAGCCTACATTACATAATCAGTGAATTAACAGAGTGTTAAAAACACACCAACTCCTCCTTTATCAGTTTGTGGTGTGGTAAAAAGACTTCTAAACTGGGACTCAGGAGGATGGGCCTGGCTAGATGTCATTATCACAGCAGCTGGGAGTACCCTCACTGGAACAAATGAGGAAGTGGACTGGACAGCACATTTTAACCAGTCTTTCAAATACTAAGTAGAGAAAGAGCATGAAGGCTGGGCAGGATAGATTACTTCTCTTCTCCAGTATACCTCTAGAACAAAATTCACCTGGGACATTGAAGACATGCAACAAATATGTATCTAATGAATGAATAATTTCCAAAGTAAACAGGTCTAGAATTTGAATTATACTTCCATCTTTTATATACTGTATGACCTTAGAAAAGTTTCCTAGCTTATTGAGCATCGGTTTCTTAATTTATGACAACATCTGCCTCATAGGGATTCATTGAAAACTAAGCTAATATGGAGATATGGATATAGAGAGCTACATATAGATGTAATTAAAGAGATTTGAGATTAGATAGCATAGTACAGCTTTTAATATATACTTCCTTCTGTAGTTATATTATGCTTCCATGATCTTTTAAATTAAATGAGATTATTAATCTTTATCCCTTTACCTATGAATATAAAAATCAAGCAGTTTTTAACTACTCATGAAAAATTATGCTTATACCCTAAGACCATCTAATTTTTCATGGCACATAGAATTCTATGAATTATCTTACATTTATTTTTTTTAGTCAAATCTGCAATTTGATTTTCAGATTTAATTTTCTCCAGATACTAAATCTTTACCCAAATGATTAGGGAAGGTTTTAGAGGATATAAGACTCAGTGAAGAAAAAATATTAAAGATTTCTCCTGAGAATTTTCCTTAATGAATTATAAGATGCTGATCTTTCAAAATAGAGGAATTGTGGGTTTAAAAATGATTAATGTGTGAAATTTTATTTTCTTCTTTCTAAAAAAAAGTATATATAATTTCTATTGTTTTTTTGGAATGCTCATAATCATTAAGTGCATTTATATGTCAAATATTTACAATTTAATAAAATAAAAAATCTTATTTCCATATTGCTAAATTTTGCCCTAATAGTTATCCTTTAGGTATATCTTTACATATTAAATCCTCCAGTTTCTACCACTCTAAAATCTCTACTTATTTAGTACAAACTTTGATTTTTTTAATGGATTATGGAAAACTTTATTATGTAGACCTATAATTCAGGATAGTTTTCTTGCAGATTGTCTAGAACACTGTCCCTGGTCTTTTGTTTTATTGCCAACCATATTATTACCCACCTTCAAAATATTTTAGTGCTTCTTTTAGCAATCTTCACAAAAAGCACATTATTTTTGAGGTAAAAAATTATGTAACCATGTAATTAAATTATTTTTTTTTTAAACAAAGTTTCACATTAAGATATTCCATTATTTTAATATGTTCAATGGGGTAATGACAATAATATAAAGTAGATAGTTGAAGGACTTTATGGTCAAATCACTCATGAGATCTAATGCTGGTTACTAACATTTAGAGTCAACAAAATAACTTACTGCCTTCAACAGTAAATGCATTTTACTTCTCTATTTATTTTCAATGAAAAGAAACCAAGAATTAACTAGAAAAATAAAATGAACTTTAATTTTCTCATATATTCTATTTGTAAAATATTTTTGTTTTTACATATAGTTTAGTAATCAAGCCCTCATGCTAACTTTTCAGTAGATAAGAACTTTATTATTATCTTCGATCATATTATTATCCGTGACAGACTCTAAAATGCCTTGCCCATGATGGCACAGTGTGTGATCTAAGTTCATCACAAAACCTAGGCTATCAGGCTTCCAATCCCTTTGCTCTTTTTCCTCTGACAAATTACATAAAAGTCAAAATTAGTGAACATATAATTTAATTTATTAGTTGGTTTCGACAAGCAAAAAAGATTTTTTTTTAATGGGGCTAGAAAAACAGACAATTCTTTTATGTTGTTCCTTCAATAATAAGGCTTAGCATGAACAAGTAACTATTAACTGATAATAATAATAATAATAGTAATAAAAGAAATGATAATACACTTCTATAGCTTTTATTTCTCATAAATTATAAGCGTTTAATTTTTATTAACTATTAGTTTTATGTGTGCGTACTTGTTAAATATTTATGTTCAAATAATAAATAGAATATTGAGAGAAATGAAATGAAGTTTTAGCTTTGCTATTTCAGAATTTTTTTTTTTTTTTGCCAACGAATTTCTATCCAATCTGAGTAGTAATTTTAGATATGTCTAAGTCCAAAATTTTTTTTCATTTCTACAGGTAATTGGGTATAGTATCAGATGCTTTCAAAATTTTAAGAGTTATATTAAAAACGGAAACATGTTTTCTTTAACTGGGCACACAGATACACTTTTTTCCAAATTAAACTGATGGTTTATAAACGGGTATTCATTGGCAACCAACATTTGTTTTTGAGGAATATTAAAGAGAACTCAAAGAAAAAAAAATGCAATAGTTTATAGCTCCTATTGTGGATTGAAATTAGTATAAACTTCTACCCTTACAGAGTAAGTAATGGCAATATATTCTGCTTACTCACTATTTTGCAGTTCTTCGATGTCCATATTCTATAAGCATTGTAGATCTACTTCTTTACATGTTGAATTTTTAGGAAAGAAAAGAGAAAAAAAGAATATCATTAGGGTTAAAAAGCTGCCAGTACAAAAATAGAAATAAACATTTTTGTAACAATCACTATAGCCTGGCTGGAAGGATGGAGCAGTATCTAAGAAATAAGCAGGAAGTAGAAATGGATGTGAGGAAATTGTGCAATACTAAGGACATTTTGGTCTATGTTCTCATCCATTTGAAGAAAAAGAAACCTACGCCTTAGCCAGTTTACATGCATAATCTAGTTATCTGCTACTTGGAACTAACTGAAAATCTCTTTATGAGGAATCACATTTTTAGATAATTTCTTCCATTGATCTTTAAAGACACTTATTACACTAATGAAGTTTTTAAGAAAATATGACTTTTCTCTACCAGATTCCATCAACTCTATTCTTTTCACTTTCTCTTTCTGTTCTAACATCCCTCTGAAATCTTTACACAGAATTTCATTCTAGCATTGCTGATTGTCTTGAGACCTTGTTTCATTTTCTCCCTTTAGATTTTAGGTTGTAAGGGTATAGTTTATTCCATTTCATTCATTTTGATCCACTATTAGTTTGATACTTAACCATTCTGTCAGTGCTTACCCTTCTTATAGACTTCAAAGTGCATCTTTGTTTTAACTTTCTGAAGCCTTTACACAGAATTTTATTCCAGTATTGCTGATTGTCTTTAGCAAGATGGCTGGCCTAAATTACTTTTCTTTCATTATCTGAAGTGCAAGTAGTAACTTTATTTGATCATTTTATGGAAACATTTAATTGGAAATATTTCCATATTGTCTATTTTCATACTAAAAATTATTTTATCTATAAAATTCTCATAATTTAAAGTTAAAACAGACTATTAAGTGGACATCTCTAATCTATATAAAGTTTTTACAAAAAAAATTCAGTTGATTTTTGTTTTTTCAATAATAGGTTTGTGAAACCAACTGATTTAAAGCAATAGACACTAAAATTTAGTAGTTGAAATTTTATAAAAAAATATTAAATAATTTATGGCTCAGGTTAAAAAATAAATATTATGATTTAATAGACACAGCCAGATATGATTCTTCTATTAGGATTTATACTTTTTTGTTAACCATCTTTTACAATTGAAGAAGTCCCAAATATTAAAATAAAATTATTCAGTTCATAGTATCACAAAATAAAGTTTTCAAAAATGTTAAAAGATAATTTTTAGAAAAAAGTAAAATTATGATTCCTATACAGATGGAATAATGAACATATAATTAGGAATTTATTTAATTTATGTGATACGAGGGAACCAGGAAGACGATACACCAGTTCAAAAGAAAAGTTGAAACAGCACATATTTATATGAAATAAAAGAATTTTAGATTAATTGCAAATAGAGATAAGACTGATTTGCCACAGGGAAGTGGGGTGGGGAGGAAGGAGGTGGATTCAGTTAAGTTAGGACACAGGACAGAGTTTCAAAGATAATGAATAAAGCTAGAATCTGATAATCCACAGCATATATTATAGAAAATAATTTTCTATTGAAAAGAAATTTTTTCTTACAAAATTAAGTAAATGGAATCACAACATTCACAAAACTATAAGCACATAGAAATTCACACATTTTTTTTCGCTAAATTTTTTGATGACCAAAACCCTAATCAGGCTTCATTTTGATATTGAAGAATATGGTAAATCTTTAACTTTGGGGTGGTATTAATAGAATGTTCCCAAGTAATTCAAGACTTTTTTTCATGTGATGGTCCAGAGTCTTAAAGTATGGTTGTTCAGCTGCATCAAAATTTTCTAGGTTACCAGCAAAACCCAAATTTCTGAGTCCCACCTCAAATCTATTGACTCCAAATCTCCAATAATGGCACCTGGAAATTTATGTATGTAAAATGGTTTGCAGGCAATTCTTAGGACCAGGAAAGTTTAAGGGTCTCAGTCTTAGAAAATTGCTTAGGCTTCTAAAGTAACTTCTTTATTTTTGCCCTGAGCTTCAGATCTGTTTCATCAAACATTGCTTTGAAGGGCCAATTTAGCCAACTTACCTGTTTCTTCTCTCCACCTCCAACTCTTTGAAATTTTTTTAAAATTTTGTTTCCTGATAACTAATTGTTATTCAATCTAATTTAGATCTTAGTTAAAGAAAGGTATTGTTAAGCTAGTTCTTGTTATATCCTGTTGAAATAAAACAAACACTATATTTGAATGTTAATATGTAATGCCATTGAAAGTCAGCAAATCTCTGGCACACTTTAGAATTGTAGTTTACTTCAGTGATCTCAACCGAAAGCAACTTTGCCTACCAGAGGATGTTTGGCAATATCTGGAGACAGTTTTGGTTGTCATAACTAAGGCTAGGGATGGGGGTTGTTAACCATAATGAATACTGTTGGCATCTAGGTGGCAAATGCCAAGGATGCTACTAAACATCTTACATTGCACAGAATAGCTTGCACAACAAAAAATTATTCCATTTAAAATGTCAACAATGCCACAATTGAGAAATCCTGGTTAAATATAAATGATACAAATAAAACTTATATCATAAAATTAGTCGATATATAATACATAGCACACAGAAAGTAATTCTATAATATTGCTTAATAGCTGTGGTACATATATACAACGGACTATTACTCAGCCATAAGAAGATATGAAATACTGCCATTTGCCACAACATGGATGGACCTAGAGATAATCATGCTAAGCAAAATAAGTCAGACAGAAAAAGTTGAAAACCACATGATATCACTTATATGTGGGATATAAACCTAAAAGCAACAACTGAGCAGGACAAGCAAACAGAGACTTATGGACATGGACTATAGACTAGTGGTTACAAAAGGGTAGAGGGTAGAGGGGGGAGGTAGATGGGGTAAAGGGAGTCAAAAAGGTGACAGAAATAAATCTAACTATAGAAGGTGAACTCATAGTGTAAATATATATATATGCCTTACTATTAAAATGTACAGCTGAAACTTACTGGATTTCGTTAACCAATATCACCATAAAAAATTAATTAATTAATTAATTTAAAAAATAGTACTAAATAATCATTATTAGAAGTAAAGAGCACCCACAGGGCTTTTAGATCTCCCTAGGAGGTCCTGGCTTGATAGGTACATTTATATGCATCACAAATAAGTGGAACATTACTGTCATACTCCTTACAAGAAAGATGTTTTGTGATTTGACCAAGGTAACAAAGCAATTATGCATTTTAACCAAGATTAGCTTTTGTTTTTATTTTTAAATTCATAATAACATGTTTATTCAACCTTTGCAAATTTTGTAATAGCCTAATGTAACTTATTCAGATAATAATTAGCCCACTGTATTAGGGGTGATGGTATTAAAATTGTTTTTTTTTAAGTCAGAATTTATTTTATATTGTTTCTCTAAATATTTTCAATGTTACAGCTTAGTTCTTGAAGTAAATTACTCTTAGATTTTAACCTCTGAGACAAGTACAAATGTTCTTTTCTACTGTTTTGTTTTTTGTTTGTTTTTAAATGATGAAAATGAAACTAGTCATATCGATCGATATAAATAGCATACTTGAGTATAAACTAACTTTCTACATCTATTTCTCATTTCAGAATGTCTTTGATCTTTTACAGGAATATTACTCACAATCTTCTCTAACACATAACTCAGTCTATGAAATAGGTATGAATCACTCTGAATACATTTATTTGTTTAATTTCAAAAGGTCGTAAATTTTGTAATTTTAATGCATCTCATTTCAGTGCCCCACACTTTCTCTTATAAGCAAAGCAAGGCTGTGAATGATCACCTTCTTAACAGATGCAGAGTGAAACTAGAGAGGTTACTCTAAATAAAGATTAGAGGTTGTACCAACCATCTGTCAAAAACATTCCTCACTTTTATATTCCTGAGTCCCATGAATGTGTCTGCAAAATTGAAGATTTTATAAACATCAGCAATTGTCAAAAGAATTCTATATTAAAAAAACCATGAAATTATAACATTTTTTATAATTTTAAAAGCATTGTTCTCAAAAGTCAAACTTAATTATAAAATAAAATTAAGTTATGGTAAGCTTTTTTTTTAATGGAGAATTATAGTGCAACATTAATTGACTAGTTTCTGTAAGCCTTTAATGTCTTGTATTCTCAACTTCTTTGGAAAATGAGAATAGGGGAGTAGAAAAGGTGTAAAGAATCATAAGGAATTCTATATTCATTAAAAAAAAAGAAGCAAATATAAGAGAAACCATTTATTTTTGTAAAACTTTCATAAAGTGTTCTTCACAATTAAAGCAAAATGGTCAAGAATTTTACCTTAATAAAGGTAAAATCTGATATGTGACATATATTATGTACAGTATTGAAAAATAGGATACATCAGATTGAAGAAAAACAGACAAAAATGGATTATTCTTTGAGATAAAATCTGTAACTTTGAAACTTTATAAGATTTTCAAAATCGTGCTAAATTTTGCACCTGGTATTCTCTGACACGTTTTCCTGTGGTAAAAACTATTTCAGATTCGTGAGAGTTTTACAAGGTCACATTGAAAACCTTCATAAAAATCAAGTCAATAAGTCAGTTTCTATATATAATTTATTTTTTGGTCTCTTATATTCCTTTACTTTATCTAGGTCTTAAACATTTCAAATGATATTGTATAAACCATGATTTAATAAGTATTCAGAACTAGAAAAGTAAGAATATTTGTGATCCAAGATTTGTAAGATAATAGAAAGATCAAATATTAATACAGTTGGCATCATCATCTTGGTTATAGCATCTAGAGTTAAAGTTGTTAGCTGGAGAAAATAAAAGAAAACAACTTTTAATAAGGGGATGGTTCTTCATGAAAACTACAATTTTTAGACTTCTGTTAAACAATATGTGGTATATTCAGTGTTTTAATGAATATTTTATTAATTTAAAACAACACACTGTAAACTAAAATTTTTAAATATAAAATTAATATGCTAGTCTTAGAAGCCAGCTAAAATGTCACAGACTCAGAAAAGCAATAGTTCTTGTTCTTGCGCATCGAAGGGCATAATTGCCATTGGAAAGATTATTTGAAAATAATTTGAAGTTACCTTTTAACAAGATGTTACTTTCCACAACCTTAACAAATTCATTTTTAGTGAAAACATTCAAGAAAATATATTTACTTCAATAATTTACTTTTAAAATATCTTCGATCTAATAAAAATGTTGACTAGTGAGGCAAGTACACCTATACAAGCCTATGGACAAAAATATTTAAATTTAAAATTTCTGAGAACAGATTCCCTTAGTTTCTAAAAGAATAATGATTTCTAGAAATATTGACCTTGTGGATTGGGCCATCTAATGTGTATTAACAATAACAAAGAATAAATCATATGGTATATTGCTCTATTTTTTTCTGAATGTATCACTAAACAAAATATCTTCTATGTTTATATAGAATAACTCGCTCAAATATATTTGCCGAAACCCTTAACATTAAAATTTTCCTTTTGCTACCGATTTACTTAAAGAGAATAGATGTTGGAAAGTAGAATTGCTTCTGTTGGTAAATCCATTGGCACTATAAAAATATAATCAATGTTCCTTAGGCACTAAGTAAATTGTGGAACCTGAGGGTAACAGTTGGTTGCTTAAAGTTAATGGCTAAATGATAAAATGTGTTTAAGTTTAGTCACTTTATTTACCTAGTCATTGATTTCCTTTACCACTCTTGTCTAGTATGCCACACTTGATAACCATTTTTTATCACTAGCCAATCAGCATTTAGGTATAGGCCTGAGAAAGGGAGAAAAATGTTCCCACTAGATCTGTTTTTCTCAATATTCTAAATTTCTTTTTACCGAAAACTTTTTGGAACAACTTTATGACCATTGATTAACATTGCATGATATTTTGCTTGCAAGGTATATTTTCCCTGACCATAGTTCAGCCTGGCATGAAGTTATTATTTGGCATTTTAATGTAGGCAAGATAAGTGTCAGTTCTAAAGTAGATGATAGGGCCTGTAATCATAATATGCATCACTTACATATATTCTCTGTGCTATGAAGGCCATTGGTGAAAACAAATGTTAACTCTGGTCTTTATAGAGTTTCTAATAAAACAGAGAAAATAAATGGTTCAGATATAATAATGATCTAAAATTAAGTACTAAACTATGTAGCACTCATTGTAAACACACATGGAGAATGAGGAAACTATTAATATTGGCTGGACTGGTATATTAAAGTTTAGTGAAATAGAAAAATTGAGAGAAGAGTCTTGCAAACAGTCCCTGGGTTAAAATCCCAGCCCTGCCATATGCTACTTTTGTGACTTTGGTCAAGTTTTTTTAGCCTTCCATTCCTTGGTTTCTCATCTATAAAATAGGAATAATATTGTACCTAGCTTATGGAATGGTTGAAAGGATTAAATGAGAAGATGCATATGAAACAATTAGCATTGAACAAAAATCACCTCTTGTAATGGATTAGCCATATGAGTGATGAAGGTTCAGTGAGAAACGGCCAGGCTTGTGTGATGGGTCAGAGTTGAGTAGACCTGAGTTTTAAGGGTGGTAATTATCAAAGAGATATGATTTTTAGAACTAATGAAAGATGTTGAAAGTTAACCCTGTGAGAACAACTGTATGATACTTGTAAATAAGGCCATAAAAGATGGATGGCATATCATACCAGGGGCAGAGGCCACCCAATGATTATTTTGGGTCACACTGTCCAATAAGACAGCAGTAATCATATATGCTTATTATGCACTTGAATTATGGCTTGTCTGAATTAAGAGGTTCTATAAATTAAAATATACATCGAGTTTCTAAGACTCAGTATGAAAAAAATTCAAAGTATCTTTTAAATTTTTACATTGATTAAATTTTGAAATGACAACATTTTGGATGTATTGGGAATGTAGTTTGTACATTTTGTTAATTACTATTAAGTTACTTGTTAACTTCTAGATATTTGCCTAATAGAGATGCAGATAATTTCTATCCAGTGAACAGATAATCTAAAGAGATATGGCCTTGTGGGTATTAAATTGTTTCATATTTAACTCAGAAATTACATTTGAACATTTTTTTTTGTTAAGTATACTTTGTATACCTTAGCTATCAGATCCTCTTTGAGGCAGTTATATCTTTCTGATTCCCGCATTAATTAATGAGTTAAAATATTTGATATTTGCTTCAGTGACATAAGTTTATTTTTGAAAATAATACTTTACTAATAAGAGGAAGCCGAACTTGTTGATGTTGTGAACTTAACTATGCACAATACGGGAGAGTAATTAACTAACTCTAACTGGGCCCCACTATATGCTTTGTAGGTTGCTTAGCTTCTCTAAGCTCCTAACATATCTCCATAAATTGCAATGATACTTAGTTCAAAAGGCTGGACTTAAATATGAAAATGTACTTTCAATGTCCACCACAATGTCTGAAATAAAGTGAATCAGTAAAAGGTACTTTTATTGTTATTATTAATATTATTCTTTATTCTTATAAAATAAAATAACAAGCCAATAGTGTTCTATGAAAGTTTCCTCTTTTTTTTTAATCTACGTGGAATAGTTAAGAGAGGGAAAGAAGAATCATTGTGAAAAGCAATTTGGAAAGTATATGGTGCACAGGACCTAGACTATTGGTGACAGCAGTAAAAGAGAGAAATGAAATGATAAACTCATTAGAAAGAATCAGCAAGATCTGATGAAATATTAAAAGTAAAGGCTGTAAAAGGAAGAGCAAACATAAAGAATTGTGATGCCATTTACAGAACCATAGAATTGTACAGTAGAGAGTAGTTTGCTGAGAAGCAGTTCTAAGTTTTGTTCATGCTGTCTTTGAAATAGAAGGAAGCCCAAATGATGATTTTAAAGGCTTCTAGAAATTCCTGTAAACAATACAAGTGGCATCTTAGAGCAGTTGAGTGTCTTGGAGATCATTCTCGATGGCTATGATAGTTAAAACTATGAATGTGTGATCTGAGAAAGAGTAAGGGGAGGAACATGGGAGAACAGGACCTTAGGAATCAGAATGAAGAGGAGCCAGTATAGAAATCATAGAAGGATACACTAGACAAATATTGGGAGGAAAAAAAGTACAAAATTACTACTTTGGAGTTATACTTTTCATTTTTTATTAAAATAATGTTATTAGTTTCTGTTTGCTATTATTTCCAAAATCTGAAATGTCAAATGTGCACATTTTATAATTAATGTAGTCTTCTTTACAGAAAAATAAATGTATCTGAGTCATTAATTTGAAACAAACGATGCATAGAGACACCAGCTTCTTAAATTATAAATTGTCTATTAACCACAACAAAAGTATTCAAATATATTTTGACAACTGTTTCTACATTTTAAAAGGTAAAAATGGATTACTTGTCTGTGTTTGAAGTTTTTAGCCTTTCTTAAAATGACGAATTTTTACCTTCAATTCTATGTTATAAGAAAACAAAACATTTGGATAAGACATTGATGTCAAATTAGCACAATATTTGAATTCCACCAATTCATGAGCCTAATATTCATATCACATTAATGTTTTCACCTATAGACTTTAAACAAAATGTCTATCATATAAAACTCAAGGTTAAGCATGTTAGTCATTAGGTCTCAAATTTAACTGTTATTATTAATGCAGATGAATAGGAATTTAATTTTCTATTGCAATAGGAGAAATAGGGCATTAATGAAATATAAATGTCTAAGAAATATTTGGTAAGATTATACTCTCTACATGACTGGCTTTATTTTCAATTGCTTTTCATGTTCATGATAATTAGGTCCAAAAATTAATACCCCTTTATTCAGCAATAATGCGCATCTACTTCTGTAGATCACATGCCAGAAATTTTGGCTGCTCTCCCTAAACCTTAATTAGAGTCTTCAAATCCTATTCAATAAGGAATTAACCTTAATCCACTCCATTCTGAATTCTCTCATAGTACACATGGCAATGATGACTCAGTGTATCATGGATAAAAATATTTTATGGAAATTATGATTGCTATTGAATCAAAAGTATAATTAATAGAATGTAATGTTAAATATCACAGTGAAAAACTTTGTAATTATGAAAACATAGATTACAAAATTTTCTTTTGTAATTATTATCTACTGATTCAACAGATATTTATTTTTATAATGGGTTTAATATTTCTATTCTTTTTAGATTATTCCCCTAGTGGAAAATGCCTAGTGCAGCAAATATGAGTGAGATAGCTAACTCATTATTGACAAACATGATATCATGTATTCTTTCATTTAGAAACTGCTATGGCTATTGTTGAAATACATTTCACAAATGTGAGAGTATAGAGCCAAGAAAAGATTAAGTTCCATGGAATATACTTCTTTGTCCTTCTACATTGCCAAGTTCTCTATCTCTAATAGAATCAAGAAGTAACATAAATTTAAAATAACATAATAACATAATGATAGAATTTTTCAATTAATTAATTAAAAAATTAATTCAGTAAGCCTTTGGATATCTGAATTAATTTTTTACAATAGAAATGTTATAGCTAGGTATCAACTAATTGGCTATTTTTCTTGATTAAAGTTCATTTCTTCTTGGATAATCTATAGAGCTTAAAGATCAGTAAGATTTGTCAATATTGATTTTATTTGACCAATTTAGTCACCTCAAAGAATTGAAAACTAAAGTACTGTAACAGTTAAAGATCCTTTCTAAAATTGGCAATTATTTTATTTTCACATAATAAAAATTATTTAATAATGACATTAAATTAAACCAAATATTTGACTTACTTGGAAAATTTAGTTAAGCTCACATGAACCTATTAAATATAATATTTTATACCATGATACCACAGTGGAATAGGAATAGTATCAAACAAAAGAAGCAAATTAGATCAGTCACAACGCAGACTCTTTGCTAGACAATCTAAAGAGATTGGCTCCTACCCCTAAGTTAATAGAGTTTTTATTGTCTGCTTTTCTAAAATGAATGCTAGAAAAATAATTATTTTTTAAAGTGCTGATTTTTATAATAATAAATAGATCTGGAAAAGAAAGAATAGATTAAATTTGCAACAACAAAGGTAATGTGTGTATGTTTCTAGCAAGTGCTAAAATTACAGACTTCTCCAGAGCCAAGAAAGTGTGAAAAAGGAAATAGCTGTTTATAGTACAGTAATACCACATTCTTCACTCACATGCTTGTAGATCAGTTACTAAAGAGGAGCTGGCATTAGAAAAATGTGATGCCAATCTGTTTTAACATTTGTGTCATTGTTATTGTGTACCAAAAATGTCATTTCTTTTGGAAACCATATTACAATGGCTTTTGCAAGGGGGAATCTATCTAACACGTAATACAGCCCATTTATCCTTAAAGTTTGACTGTCAATTGGGTATCAGAAAAAAGAAAGAAAAAAACTATATAATTTCAATTTCAATTTCAATGGTAAATAATTTGTTTCCTAAATGCCAGATTTTTAAATGACCTTTAATATATCTTTGGCTTTTATATTCTTAAGATTATCAAACTAGTTGTAGTGATTTGGTAAACACATATTTTAAAATTAACACATATTTCATAAGGACTGTAAAGAATTTTGGAACATCGGTAAATGTCAGATTTTGAAAAACAGAACAAATATTTTAAAAATATTTATTATTCTTTTTAAGATAAATAATCAATTTCATTGTGCCATAATTGCATGATACATAATTTTGTGCACATTTTAAGCCTGTAAGAAATATTTATAAAACATTTTTTTATAATATAATGTAAGGACAATTTTTAAAAAGAGGTTTAATCTTCTTTTTTGTAATTTTTTTTTTGTTTCTAAGAAATGTAAATAAACTCTTTTGAAAATTAGACCTCTTATCAGCTTTACAATAGAAAAATATCATTCTCAAAGACCTGGAAACAAAGGAAATAGCATCCCTAGCTCCATTTCTGTGGGAGAGTAAGGGTGAGTGCCTTGCTCCAAGCCGCAAAATTACCTCTATCATAAAGACATGAGAAGTTAGTTGTCTTCTCTGAATAAAGCCAGTTGGGTAACACGGATGGTCAACCTTAGTTACCAGGTAAATTTGGGATGAATTATGAGTGACCAATGGTTCTGTCAAGTTCTCTTACTTAAGGACTAGTTATTGTTTATCTTGTGAACCTGTATGTAATGGGTTGTATCCACTTAGATGTATATAAAGGTGACTATTTTCTATCTTTGCAATCACTTAGCAGATTACCTGTGATTTGCAGTACATTCTTATTTAACGCTTATTCAATTATAAAACTTTTTTTCTTTCTCCACTACCTTTGTGGAGAGGATTTCCTGTGTTGGAAGAAGATTTTTGTTTTTAATTATATTTCTCCAAAATAGCAGCTATAAAACTATCTTTGAAAGTTAAAAAACAACAATAAACAACTGAAAGTGCTTACTAGAATATCGATATGAGAATGCAGTTGCACCTATAGTGAACATTTACTGTGAGAAAATGATTTTTTTCAATCAGTGGCATAATGATTTTATGGTCATGATGATATTAGTTAGCCTAAGAATTCATGTTATCACTGGAAGAAACGTGAAACAGAAATGTCACCTTTCATCAGTATCCCCCACTAAATGTATTAATGCTTCATTCTCACAATTATTCTCAGTTTTGAATCACTTTTTTTAGAGATATTCAAGTATAAGGCATGCTATTCGAGATGATGACATGCCTTTTTTAAAAAATACATTTCTCTGATTATTCTGGTTTCTGGGACTTAAGAAATAAAGTACTTTGGTTTCTATTACCACAATTAGTGTCAAATCTTCAAAATCTGTTTAATTTCCTTTGTAACAAATCTGTGATTATATATACATGCCACTATAAAATTGACTATATTCATGATGTACTTTATAAGTTTTAATAAATTATTTTTTTGAGAATTAATGCATATTTTTGAGATGCTCCATATATAACAATATCCTGTAATTAGATAATGGAAATAACCTTTCTAGATTAAAGTACTGTATGATTAATTGTCTTATCGAACTTTAAATTATGTATGATACATTTTAAAAGATATCCTCAAAATAAAATATTGAATATATTCTTTTACTTAGTCATTAATTGATAATGTAATATTAATTGAGAATTTGCCATGAGGATACTAAATACATTCTAATTTTTATTTAATTGTACAAATCTTGACTATTTTTTACAAACTGAAGGCCTTCAGATATTAATACCATAAAGATTCAGATAATTTTCATTGTTAACATTTTTAATATAAAAAGTCATGAAATATAAATTTATTATTGGTAAATATTTTTTATAATGGAATATCATCAAAAACATGAATTCACTTTATAATTTAATCTCACATATGGTCAGAGGATCTTCTTTGACACAATGGAATTTTTTTCTTTCTTGTTTTGAGGCAGGAGTGGAAGAATAAGAATTGCACCTAGAAACTTAAAAATACTGAGAATCAAGATTGAATATCTATGATATTGAGATGTAATGATTTGTGCTTTATAAACTATTATTACAAGGCTGCATTCACACAATTATCTTATTCATTATTAGATTTAGTTTTTACTTTGAGAATTTTCTTTCTTAAGTTCTGAAATGTTTGAACAGATTTTGTTAGGAATATCCTTTATTCAATTGAAGAGCAAACAGATTTTTCTCAAATTTTTTACAATAAGACACTCACTGATATATAAAACCATAGATTTTTATATAGAAGACTATATAGTTCAATGGATAGAAACAACTAAAGAGAATCATCCTGAAAATTCTCTTGACTCTTGAGGATGATCAATGGGAAGTAACTAAGATAGGCAAATGATATACACTTTGATCATATATGTTTGCTGCATGAACATGTTGTCCAGTGAAGGGTAAATTCTACATCCTTTGCAGGGCCCATATGCCTACCCCTTCCTATTGTGTTATATGTGGCTCACTGCATTTAAATATATTAACCTGTTGGGTCTCAAGAGCACAATGGTCTGTAATTCCCTCCTTGGACTCAGTGCCTCAGCGTTTATGCTATTAGAATTTTCATTCTACAAAGCTCTTCTCTTCCAACCTAACCTAACAAAAACATGCTCACTGTTCTTACTCTAAAGAACCAAATATGATCTCACTTGTTATCTCTCTCTATCATCTCTGTCTCTATCTCTATCTCTGCTTCCCTCTTTATCTCTATCACTATATGTACATTTTATAACTTCCTGCTTAGCAGAAGATGAATGATGGATGAATAAAAATATATGAAATACACTGTTAAATTTATTGGGGTGATATTGGTTAATAAAATTATTATTCAAGTGTATAATTCTGTATATATCATCTCTATATTGCATTGAGTGTTCACCGCTCAAGGTCAAATATTTTGTCACCACATATTGACCTCTTTTACCCTTTTCTATTTCCTCCTCCCCCTTTCCTATTTTAAATTGTCATAGTACTTTGTATTCAATCTCCATTGGCATTACAATATTGATTTTATTTTAAACTGATTTATGTACTTCCCCTTAGGTAGTGAAAATTTCTGGTTCAAGAGCCATACTTTATTCCTTTTTAATTAACTTAGAATCTCACACATAGTAGGCATTTGGTGATAATTTTTATAATTAAAATGCTATAATTAGAGTGCATACATGGTACCACATATTTTTTAATTTTTTATTTTTTAAATTTTATTTTATTATTAGTTTCAAGTATACAGTACATTGGTTAGACATTAGTATAGACTATAAAATGATCCCTCTAATTGCTCCTTCTCTCCTCTGGCTCTCCACCTACCCATTACATTAATGCTAACTACATTCCCTATGCTGTGTTCTCTATCTCCGTGACCATCTATCAACTACTAATTTGCATGTACCACACATTTTAAAAGGGAAATATACTAACGGGAGAGCAAAAGTGGAATTATTTTCTGAATTATTTAGAATAAAAGCAATGAAAAGGGCTTTAACTCTCAACCATATAGATACTGCCATATGATCAATAAAAACAAGATATTATTTTAAAGTTCAAATGTTAATAAAGATATAATATAGTCGAGTTTAATATTTTTACTCAGTTTGACTAAATAAAAAGAATATTTGTAAGTTAAAAAAAGAAACAAATTTCTAATGAATTCCCTAGATGATCCTAATAAGGGCATATTTCATGGAGAAGTGATATAGATATACTTTATATTAATGTAAAATAAAGCTTCATTAATTTTAAGTTTAAGGAACTAAGGAAAGGATCAATTAATTTGGAAATATAAAAAATCTTATTTTTGCTGCAAGAAATTTGAGTAATTGACACCCTATTCCTTCAACAAAAAGAGCTCATGAATGATTCTGATTTTTTGTTGAAGAAAACAAGTCGTCATATTTTTTTTTTTTTTACTTTATTTACAATCTCCTGCCTGCACACTCCTTACAATTATTTAAAAGTTATTTGGAAATTTTTCTCCTTGATGGCTGATTATAGATATTTTAAAACATTATAGTTTAATCTAACTTGGCATTTGGAACTAGAAAGAAATCCCAATGTAGGACTTATGGAACAACAGTGTGAACAGCTTGCCAAAAACCTCACCCAGAGAGACATTTATAAACTTGTCAACATTAGCAAAGACAATCATTTGTAATCTTTGGAGGTTGACCTGCAGGTTGACTCACAACAAAACGAGAAGCATTTATTCAACAAGCTCTCTGGAAACTTAGTAATAAGAGTGGAAGTAACAAATAGGATTTTATTTGGTAAGACACTGGCTGCACCCACTTCCACTGAGATCCCTGAAGTCAAAAAACTATTCCAGCAAGTTCAGAAACAAGTAGTAGATCCCATCTTCCTGAGCTCTGTTCTGCAACAGCTCTATATTGGGTGGATGGTGGCAGCCTCATAATGGTTTCATTCTCCCACTCCCAACTGCCACTCTCTGGGGAAAGTTTAGTAAGGCAGCTGGTGAAGATAGCAGTCCTCCATGTCTCCACAGCTCAGTGTTGGGGAAAAGCTATTCTGTAAGGCTCAGCCATAAGTGGCATCTCCTGTCTCTGGAGTGGAAAAGCTATTCTAAGCCAGCCCAGTAGATTCCACCCCTGTGCTGAGGACAGTTTCTACTGATACGAGATGGATAGCTGAGGGGGTAGTACCAGTTCTTCTTCTCACAGTCACAGATCCACTCCCTAGGTAGTATCCTCTTGGAACACACTGTGAAAAGCAAATTCTACCATCAACTCCTGCTGTGTAGAGCAGTTGTCTATCCTGCAAGGGAGAAGGTGGGGAACATGTTAAGGGAGCAAACCCCAGACTGATGATACCATGATCTAACTAATGGGAATTACTCTATTTGGAACAAGTTATGATGCAAGGTTTGTTGATGAAAACAATAGAGGGATTAGCTAGCAATCAGTGGGGGCCAAGAGCTTGGTATGATCCTAATAGAGGCAGACCAGCAAGAAGTTTAACTGGGAGGTCAGGGAAGTAGGACCCTGCTAAAATCATAGCTATCTCTGGTGGTCTGGAAAAATTGTGCCTTTGCTCTCAGCATGCAGTCTTAAGACTAACCAGAAAGAAAGCTTATAAGCTAATAGGGCCTGACTGAGTGAAGCCATAATTTACAAGTCCCCAAAATTGTAAAAGCAGTCTCCTAGCCACACACGATTCCAAAAGTAAAGGGCGAAAATGTTACTGACTCAAGGAGCTTAAGTATAAATCAAACACTGGATCTTAAGCACACTCTGAGCAATTAGTAGCTGACCACAAAACAGTGCTGACTCAGGATCGAATCTTGAAAAGTCAGGCTTAAAGGTAAAAATCAAGGGGAAAAAAAAAGCAATCACATCAGGAATATTAGAAGCTGCACACTAGAGAGGAAATAGACTTCACAGAATCAGTCTAACCAACACTAAACAAGTAAACAAGCAGATAATCATTGACTAAAGCTGTAAGCCATGAGGGAAGGATCAGTATGTCGAGTTGCTACAATATATGATCAAAAATGTCCACTTTTAACTAAAAAAGTAGGAAACATGCAAAAGAACCAGGAAAATGTTATCCACACAGAGGAACACAAACAAACAACATAAACTGTTTTTGAGGGGACCCAGAAATTGGTCTTTGCATGAACAGACTTCAAGTAGCTATTTTAAATATGTCCAAATACTAAAGGAAATCATGTTTAAAGAATTAAAGAATGGTATAATGATAATTACTCACCAAATAAAGAATATTATAGGATTAATATCAAAAGTACTAATGGTTGAAAACTTGCCAAATGTAATGCAAATAAAAATAAAAAAACTCAGTAACCTAGGAATTTAAAAGATCTTGCCCAACATGATGAAGAGTGTCTACAGAAAGTTTACAATTAATATCATTCTTAATAGTAAAAGAATTGATGTTTTCCTTCTAAGATCAGACAAAGATGTCTACTTTCACCAATTCTGTTCAACACTGTACTGGAGGTTCTATTTGGGGCTAATAAGGCAAGAAAAATGAATAAATGGCATCTACATTGGAAAGGAAGAAATAATACTCTATTTGTGGATGGCATGACCTTGTTCATAATAACTCAGAAGGAATCTATTAAAAAACTATTAGAAATAAGAAAGGAGTTCAGCAAGATTGTAGGACACAATCAGTATACAAAAATTGCATTTCTAAAAATTGGCAATAAATGCTCTAAAAATAAAATTCAGAAAACAATTTTATTCAAATAACCTCAAAAGGAATAAAGTACTCTGGAATAAATTTAACAAAAATGTGCAAGACTTATTTATATTTATAGAAAACTAAAAAAAATTAAGAAAATTAAGTAGATCTAAATAAATGTAAAGAAATTCCATGTTCATTGATTGAAAAACTTCATATTACTAAGATGGCAATACTTCTCCAAATGATTAACACTTCTGTTTGTATGCTACTTTTTTTTCCTTTTTATTTATTGTCTTAACTTGCTACACTTTCCTATTAATTTCCCTTCCAAATCTTGCTTATTTGATAACCATTTGAAAAAAAAATACGATATTTCTAGATTTCAGATGTGTCTACAACTGTCTAAACTAAGATTCTTCCCAATTTAAATATATGAAGCTAGTTTATTTATTTGGCATTGTAGTTGGTTTTGTATCTCTGTTTTGTGCACCAAATACTAAGGTTTGTATACTAAATACTAAGAAATATTTTGACTTGTATTTGATTCTGATACATGATGAGAATAGACTCCACCATTCGGCAAACATACTGTCACAGAAGAAGTAGACTTGGTGGTACGATATGACTTTCTATATTGGAGATTAGGGGGAAAGGTCAAAGGTCAAACCCAGGACATACTTAAATAAGCAAAGTTGGACTGTATGCTTTTGTGGAGGAATTTTTGCCCAAAGGGTGTTACTTTGTTGGTCTCTGGCCAGCAAGGCCTCCTGCCAAGCAATCTAGCTGCACCACCCAATTAGAGCTCCCTTCTTAAATTACCATTACACCTTCTATTTCTGCTTGTAAGAGCAGTCCCCAACATGTGTTACTTAAAATTTTTGTGAGGCTGATTTAATGCTGCATCCCATATAGTTTATTTGCATGCTTAATATTGAAACCTTTCCTTTAAAAAATTAAGGCCTTTAATGATGTAGTTTGATTCAAAGAAAGAGATGTTTGGGGCATGGGCAATCTTTTTAGAATACCACAAATCAAACTACATATTTAGAGAACTACCTGTACTTTATATACAGCTCTGATTAGGGGGAAAAAAGTTCATTGTAAATTTATATCTGTTTATTTTAACAAAGTCACCATATTTTTCTTTTGTTGCATTTCGTCTTCATTTTCTCCAAGTTAGTATTTGTTTCTTGGATTTTGTTTTTTTGTTAGTTGCTTGGTTTTGGTTGTATTATCCCTTTTAGTACTTTATTATAGAGGCCTATGGGCCATAACAGTGATGATTTTCAACTGAATTCAACTGATTTTCAATTGATCCCTGAATTACATAAAACATATTTTGAGGAGTTTTACTTTAGTGCTTATAATTCCTCCAAAATTAACTCAACATATAATTTAGCTATAAATATGAGTACATACTACAAAATGATGCCTTTTTTCTTTTTTATTGTTTTGTTGCAAAAATAACATTATGATTCATTATTAATGTGAACTGCCTGCCAGCAATAAATTGTTTAATGCCAAAATAGCATATTAACTTTGATGTTAACTATCATAGTCTTGCTCACAATACTTGATTCTGCATCCAAAGCTCAAGTTATGGAAGAGTAAATGTTAATATCTATTTGAGAATATATTTGAATGCTTGAATAGAGCACATTAGTTTTGGTGCTAATTTAATATATGTTCATGATATCAAATATGTACCAGTCCTTGGAAAATAGCTTTTAAGCAAAAGATAAATTCTAGTGTCAAAAAAATTGGTAAATAGTACTCTTGATCTCCATCACTATTATTAGTAAGTCCTTTTATTACAAAATTTAAAAATATAGTTACAAATTAATTTGAACAGTAATAAAATAATTATATACATAATTACAATGTGAATCTTATAGAAAAATTCATTTGGTTTCACTGAATAATCTCATCACATTTTTCATACATTGATTTTGATTTTAATGCTTCACTAATATGCTTTTTTTTAAAATGCAAGCACTTAGATAAAATTTACTCACTCTCATTTATAGATCAAGAAAACAGAACTTAAGCACTGATTTAATTCTAAAAAATGGATGAAGATTTTTTTATCAAATCCCTCTAGTATTTTTAAACTGTTACTTTTTCTCAAATTATGCTTACACTGTCTAAAACTCTTATGAAAGTTATCAAAACAAGACCTAAGGATAATTTTTTTATTCATCTTTTAATTTCAATGTAACATGGACAACATGCTTTTTACATGTTTTGCATTATTTATTTCCAAACTTTTTCCATAATCCAAACCATTTGATGTAAAGAAAATGATAAATTAAAATAAAAGTTTCCTTAATATATTAGTTTTGAACTGCAACTTGATATGACTAAAGATTCTTAGGTTTCATTTTATTCTGATACTTACTGGAAGCTACTTTGTCAGAAAAGAGAAGAGACATTGATTTTTATATTGGTATTCTACTCTAATGTGGATGTGTCTACTGTAACTTAAAGCATGCAACTTTCTCTGATACTGATTGCTTGAGCTGTCAATCAAATTTTATCTGAAATATCCCATTAAAATCACAGAATATTGAAAATGTTATTTTTAATGAAATACTATCTTGGAGATTTTTTTACTTGAAGACAAATACTGTCATACATCATGATTGTTTGCTCTCACTTCATGGGCATTAATACTAATTTGAAATTAATTTTAAAAATATTCATTATTATATAGTTGCATTAAGTTGGAATTTACAATTATAAACATGACTAATGTCTATTCCCTCAACCTTATGGTAGAGTATAAAGAGACATACATTTTAACGAAGAGGTTGTTACAATGTGAAGATATAGTGTGGAGGGACAAGATGCTGTGGGACCCAATGGGATACCACCTCTCCTACACATTGGAGGTTGCTGAAGATTGCCTGGAGAAAACTACATTCAGTGGTAGAATTTAAAGGATAATATGAGTCAGGTATGTGGGTTTCTATGGAGGGGGGAATCTAGGGAGTGTTGAAAGTAGAAAAGGAAGAAGAGTGTTTTGGAAAATGGAAATAGAAAGTGAATTAACCAGATGGAAAAAATGAATAGAATATTGATAGAAAAGTAAAAGTTATTTGAAATATGAAGTGAGATACATAGGAAGAAATAAGCCTGGAAAGATGGGCAGAGATGAATTGACCTGATAGATATTTAGGTAACATACAGATAAAAATTAGAATCTTGATTGAATGAAGAGTGAGAGTGTGAGAGAAAGGAAAACATTGAGAAGACTCTCAAGTTTACAGCTGGGATGGAATTTCAGGTACTGACATTTGTAGAGGTAACAGTTAGGTTTGGACATATTGAGAGTAAACGTGTGAAAAGATTATACTATTGACATTTCTGTTTCATATAAACAGTATGAAATTCAGAAGCGATATCTTTTGGAAATGGAGTTTTATGAGAAGACTTAATTTTCTCTTGATTCTGATAGCAGATCATCCAGAATCTCATTTCAAAATCTTGTTTTTAACAAACATTAATCATCATTAAAATGAAGCTCACACAATATATTGATGAGTTTAAAGTTTATGGGTCTATGGCCATGCTATCCTGAACAAGCCCAATCTTATCTGACCTCAGAAGCTAAGCAGGATTGGGCTTGATTAGTACTTGGATGGGAGACCACTTAGGAATACCAGGTGCTGTAGGCATTAAAAATAAAAAATAAGGGATTGTAAACTGACAAGGTCCTTACAATCTGTGAGGTCAACCAAGGGCTGCCTCGCCTAAAATAAAATAAAATAAAAATAAAAATAAATAAAGTTTATGGTACCTAGCGCACAGGCACATGACATCTGTTTCAGCTTTCTATCCTAAAAGCTGAAAAGTTCATCTTGTTATTTCTTCCATAGAATACATGAAGCCTGAAATCAAGGAGTAAGCCAGAAATGGCAACTCTGACAATTACACTAAATGATTTACTAGGGAAATGTTTGCTTCCTATAATCCATTTTCGAGGCTCATTAGTTTAGAGATCTTGGAGCACAAAGAGAGAATATATTTACTAGAAGGCAAAACGATAATTTCCCGTGACTTAAAATTGAGACTACACCTGATCATTTTAGGCTCCCCATAGGTAATTAAGGGTTTTACTATTATGCTGAGGAGATCAATCCAGATTCATCCAATGATGGCATGGATGAGTATGTCTGGAATTCTTTAAAGCAGCTTCAACTATCATGTTTCTTGGGGGAAAATTAATCTTGGACTTCTATGACTCAATACTAAGACTTTCAGTTTCTTGAATTACTTAGGAATACATCACTGGCTCATCCCATTCGATGGATCTCAACCAGGTGAGGTTTATCTGAATGCAAAGGACACATGAAATGTGCCGTGAAAGAAAGAAATCACAAATATTAACTACAACCTTTTGGCCTGTTGCAAAAGCAAGGATTTTTCTAGCTATTCATATTATATTCTTCAATCTGTCATCTATCAACTATCTTTCTTCTGTTTATCTTCTTTCTATCATCTATCTATCTACTATCTATCTATCATCTATCATCTATCTATCTATCTATTATCTATCTACCTATCATCTATCTAATCTTTGTATCTAATATAATATATAATTTTGGTGGTGGATAATTTTTAAATTTAGTTAATAGGTTACAGATGTAAGGATGGAAATATTGACTTAATTATAAAAGAGATAAATGTCACATGGGGACAGAGACTGTTGGAATGTTGAATCATCTCTTTTAAGTTAGAGAGTTCTTCGTTTTAATGGGACATAACTGCATTATGTTGAATAGTAACATTTTTCTGTTGCTAGTGTTGTTATTTGAAAGTTTAAACATGGATAGAAGGTGTCTGGTTATATAATGGTTAGATGTATATCACTCGGCATCAATTCCTTCTAGTGAACTGCACACACTGTGAAGTTAGGAAAGCTAAAACTGAGTTTCCCCGGCTTGCTTATACCTAGGTTAATAATCATTAACTAGATGTGGTTGTGTAAGATATTGTATGTGGAAGCCATGTTTTCTGATACTTCTGCAGCATCTATTGCTAACCTGAATCTTAAAAGTGTTTGCATTTCTGGGGTAAATTTTTGATGTTTGATAGTTGCTGATCTGACTTCTTTTTGATTGTGGAAGAAACTCATAGTTCTTTTGGCAATCAAGTTCTATCGATGTGGCTTTTAAAGTCATCACTAAAAGCTTATTCTGCAGTCTTCCTTCAAACTCCACATTCATTCTGTAAGCAATTTAATACCTGTAGCAGATCCCTTGTGCTTGAACCAGTCAGAATGAATTTCATTTTTTTGCAACTGAACACTGATCTATGCAATGGAGAGAGACATCAGATAAGAAAATACCTTTTTATTTTAAGTATTTTATATTTTTATCTTTTTGAAAATGGGAAACTTTTGAATCTGATGTGAACAAGAACTCTGTCACAGGTAACACCTGTTGAGGGACACCGAAGAAAGAGATGAGTATGGGAGGTCTCTAATCTGTGTTTAGCCATTTACAGTCTTGGAGAGTTAAGAATCGTCTCTGCCTCTATTGTACCCCAAATCTTTCTAGGTTTGCAGATAATAATTTATTGAGTAATTGCTTAATAGTAACTTCAGAAGTTGTTCATGGGAAATAAAAAACAACAGATTCTTATTCTTACCTTCTTTCTTGCTTGTGTGCCACATACTGTAAAGTATGGAAGGCTAATAACGGCATTTCCCTGGTTTGTTTATACTTAGATGAATGCACTTTATTTTCATTAACTAGATGTAGTTGTGTGAGATATTGTATTTGGAAGCCCATTCTCTTCTAATACTAAAGGAAGAATCAGGGATTCCTAGTCCATAATTTTTCTGGGAAGACAAGAAATTTGGGCAACTTTATCTTATTTAAAAGGATCACAGTATCTGAGCTTTTTCTAAAGTTCCAATGTGTTTCAAACAGAAAATCAAAAGGAATGAGTGAATCAGACAGAATGCATATGGAGCATGGAATGAAGAGAGTATTGACCATTCTTTTATTCTTTTAGTGTTGAATCAGCTTAATACTTATATCTCTAGGTATTAAAAAGATTCTGAATTTTCATAGCCATCATTTTTATCTCTAAGGCTATTGTCATTCTTTAAAGACAAAAAAAAATGTTGTGCTAACAAATGCCAGCTATTAATACACACTCGTTTTCTACCTCCCTCTGGTTTCCCAAGGCCAATATCTATATGGACCCCTAGGATAGGGGTCAGGCAACATACATAGCAACCTATTACAATAGAAAAAAAAAACAGAAATGTTTCACTGTGTGATGGACATCTTCAAAAAGTATTTTAAGTAAAAGATTTTGCTTTGGGGGAACAGATCCAAAGTGTAGGTGGTGGGAGTAATAAAGGATTGAACTCCGTCAAGCTTTTTACTACATATCACTTAAATAAGTATAGTAGCATTGGTTATAAGCTTAAATTGTATGGTACTGAACTTAGAGAGTGGATAATAGTATTTTTCTCACTTTAAAAAATGTTCTGGAATTTACAAAATAATGAGATGCTTATAAAATTCCATTAAAGTGATCCCCCCACCTCACTCCAAAGAAATGTGGATTTCAGTCATAGTATCTCTTATGGACAAGCATTTAAGACTGAAAAACTCAGGAGATTGAGGCTTAAGTAACAAAACCCACAAGACTTGAAAATAGCTTCCAATTAATATCTTTGCCCCAAATCACACTTGTTTACTATAACTCAGACTAGTCTTTGGAATTCCTATCCCCCAGAGCTCCACAGAGAAACTGCTAATTTAATTTGCCAAGGATATCAAGCAGTTAATTTCAAGGGGCAAAAGGGCTCAAGCTGCTAACTGAGGTAAAAAAAAAATCAAGCAGCTCCTTGGGTCACGGCTGGGTTCCTTATCTTGTTTTTCCTATAATTGCCTTAGGCTAGGCAAAGTTTTGCTTTTTTATATATTAATTCTTTTAGGATTTACCTGAGCTTATGTCCTAAAGGAATTTGAGGTAGTTTATAGAATTAAATACAATATGAAACATGAAAATGTAAAAAATGAAAACCTGCTTAAAACCCTGACCTTGTTCCTTCTCATTTCCAGTTTCAAGTTTGTTCCCAGCACAGTTCCTATTCAGAGGGAAATAAAGAAATCCTGGATTCTTGAAGGTAATATATGCTCAACCATCAGACACAGCTTTATTATGTTACTGGAAACTCAGAAGACACTTTTAGTGTTAGTTCCAGAAGAGTTGGCTATTTTTTGGACTGAGATTCAATTTGAGCATTTTGGCCTATATCTTGCTCAGTTTCTTGTTTTACTGTTATTAGCTATATGCAGGTCCTGTTTCAGTCTGGCATCATAATTTTTATGTATAAATTAAAGTTACCAGATGAACAAATAAAATCCAGGACACTAGTTAAATCTTAGTTTCAGATAAACAACAAATAGGTTTTTTTTTTTTTTTTAGTATGTGTATGTCCCAAATATTATATAGGAATAACCTCAGAATCTCAATTGCCTCTCCTTTTAAAAAAATCTTAGTTACATTGGCTTAGCAATATTGTTGCAAGGATAAAGAGAGATGATGTTTTGCATTAGACATGCTGAAATAATTATTTGACATTTATCTGAAATTGAAATTTATTGGCCAATCTGTATTTTATCTGACAACTCTACACTAACTTCTAAAAGATTTCTCCGATGCTGTCACTACTTGTTTGTATGTCTCATATTGATGGCTATCAGAGCTCAAGGCTTTCTAGCCTGTTGAAATGGACTTATGTAGAGCCCCCTTTCTGGTCCTCACTAATTTATGTGTTTGTTACTTCCTATCTTCTGTGAATAGCTCCCTCTAAAGAGCATGCCCTATGTATGAACTTCATGAACTTGCCTGCCGCTTTATGTGTGGCTGGTATTCTCCCAACATGCATGGTCTCATAGATCTCCTCATCTGGCTTGTTATTCTCACTTCACGAATGTTAAGTTCTAATTTTGTCCGGAGCAGCCCTGTTAAAAGCAGCAAAGAATTAGGCAGCATCTACTTGGTTCAAGGCCTTGTGTGAAATTCTTCAAATACGAAGAAAAACAAGGCATGTGCTCTATCTTTAAGGACCTTGGAGTCAGATAGAGGAATAGTTATTAGAGGTGATAATAATGTAATAACTATCATTTTGGATACTTGTTATAGACCAGAAGTATCTGCTTTAATTCTTGCAACAACCCAGCCAAGCATCTCTTTAAGGAAGACTGAGATTCTGAGGAGAATCAGCTTTCCTAAATTTCTTCCTAACTTGTATGGTACAAATTCAAGCAAGCATGATTGATACCCATGCACTTAAAAGAGAAGCCTATGTATGTGGGTATGGTGATCAGAGCAGAAAACATAAATAGGTCTTTCCTGTTTCCTCACCTTCTCTTGATTCTAAGGCTGAATGACTCTTCATAGTTATTGAGCTATAAGCTTGTTAGTCTTTCTACTATAGAAATAGTGATGCAAGAGAATTACCTGACCTTTTTCTATCTTAAATACCCCATCTCCTGCTTAATTTCTAAAGCCATCAATCTCAGAGATGATGTATGGGAAAAGGAGTCATATTCCAGTTGTGGTTTCTGAGATAATCAGAGGACTTGCATCTCAAGGCTCACTCTTTCTGGCTTAAAATAATAGTGGTAATGGATGATAAAATGGTCTTTAACTATTTCCCTCTCATTGTTAATGAACATTAATCTACATATGTTTAGTGGATGCCGGACATGTAAAATCTTTCATTTTCCTTTTAACTGAGCAGCTTCCTCTGCAGACAGCTCAAAGTGGGTTCCTCAGCCCCGGACCCTTCATGGGTTTTTTGTTTGTTTGTTTGTTTGTTTGTTTGTTTTTTCAGCTTAGCTGCTCACAGCTGCTCACAACTTCCATCTTCCCAGAGAGGATGTTATTATCTCAAGTTCTACACAGCATTGAATTTGAATGTCTTGTGGATGAGCTGTCCTTGAATTAAATGCCCTACTTTGGTTTTAGCAAGTGAGCTGAGAAAGCATAGAGTTTGGATGGATGTGATTATTCAGTAGGCACTGAGGGTGGGAAGAGGATCAGGTTCACTGGGGCAGGAGCAAAGGCATTCTAAAACATTTCTAGCAAGGATGGATTTCTAAACATGAAACTACGTGGTAATTTTAAGCACCAGGACTCCAGGCAGCATTGATGTTCTAAGAGCAACAGAAATTTCAGACTGAAATTGTAGATTCAAGAAAGTCCTCAGTGGGTGTCTATTTGGGGGTGTCTTTAGCCACATCTCTGATTGTCAGCTGTAGGGTACTAGGATATGTTCTAGTTTCAAAAATACTGGAAGGAGTTAACTGATACAGACAATATAGCCCAGATTCAGTCTCTTTCTAAGTGATTTTTTTACATGATTGAATACTTTGCACAATCGGTGTACCTGAGATGGCCACTATTTGACTAGTACCACACCACCTTTTTATGTTTTTACTTAAAATACATTGTATTTTTAATAAGTAAACACACAGAGCACAAATAATACAAATGAAAAGGCATGTTTATGACAACTTATGGGCATTCTGTTGTATATTTAGGCTTTAACTCCAGGATCTGAGTTTATAAAAGAACAAGATATTCATTATATAAGCATTGCTTATTAAACAATTTTTAAATTGTATTTTCTTCTCTTTCATAAATTCATGTCAAGTATATCTTAATATATCTCTCTAAGCAATTTTTTTTTTTTTGATGTAGAGGCAGTGTCAAAAAACAAAAATGGCAAGTAATCCATTCAATGAACATTGCTATTGATTATCATGAAACCATAAGTCACTCTCCTTTTGAAAATTAAACAAGACAATTGTCCGCAGTATATTTTCTATTCAAGTGCTGATAGAATATCTTCCCTATACATTAATTACTTCATAAGGCTGAAAATATCAAGGGAATAAAAAAGAAGAGAATTATGTAAGTACAAACTGCATGTGTATACAGGTAATTTATACACGCATTAGAAACAAAATAAAATTATGCACTATAAATATTAAAAAGCTTTCTGAGGCTGTGAGGTATTCATAGCAATGAACAGAAACCTACAGGTTTAAACTTTGCATCCAAGAAGTGGGCATAACAAAGCAAGAATTTTAATGGAACTGAAAAATATGTCTTTTGGCTATTGGTGTTCTACTTCTCCAGGCCACTGTTGTCCGTTACCACCATTAGTTGCATTATCACTATTAATTACCCTGCCACTACATTATTGATAAGCGTGAGAAAACTTCAATGACATTCTTATGCACATGATAGTTGGGAGAAGCAAAACGATTAAGGCTACTCTAGAGCATGTCTAATTATTACAACCATATTTTAGAGTAACTTGCTTGCCTAGGAGCCTGAGTGAACAACTTTGCTGATTTGATGTTAAATATGAAAGCCTTCCAGAAATTAAAATGTAAAAATGAAGTTTTATTGCACATGATAGATGGATCTCAAATATCTGCTAAGTTTAAGAATGAGGCAGATATGACTAAAATAGTTTAAAGGAGTCTGGCCATCAGCATTTTTTGAAGTGATAGGATTATAAAAAGAATGCAAAATTTCCTGTTGGCCAGTTTGTTAAACTAAGATTTTAAAGTTAATCAAAATATTGGAGTCAATTTCTCCCTTCCTCGTTCCCTCTCTTCCTTTTTCTTTTCTTCCTTCCACTTGTTTTCAAACTTATAATTGGTACTGGAAAGAAAAGCTCAAAGAGCTTTACAAATTTTTCATCAGTACAAATTTCTAATTGGTGGACTTTGGAATTGGCCAATGAAAATCTCATAAGTAACTTATTCTATGTTAATGTAGAGGTGGCAGTTGGGAGCTCATCACTAATTTTTGGGTCCTATCACTCGCAATTGGATGATAGCACATGTTCATTTAAGTCTAGGGCAAGTTCTTTTAGGAAGAACTTATAGCAATTAGTGAAGCATGGCAGAATCATAACATATTATATTCAGAAGAGAATGTAAAAATACCTCAGTCCAATTGTGTGCTTAAGACATGACTCCTTCTAAAAGATCACTGAATATTAACAGCTACAAATCTATTTGTTTGGATATCTCAACTATCTTAGATGGCAAATATTTTCTTTTAGAGAAGAAAATAAAATAGCTTATTAACAAAATTCTCACATCTAAATTACAATGTATAATCAATAAGATGTTTTTAAATACTATAGGTATAACAAAGTATTTTTACTTTCACTTTACACTTGTAAGATTGAATCAACTTGTCCTAATCACTTTTAGGATACTTTTGGAAAATAATATAGTTTTTTTCTTTTTAATAATATATTTTTTATTAATATTTGTTGTGTGTGTGTCTTATAATTTCAGGATACATTCTCAACATGTTCTCATTATAGAAGTAACTTTAAAAGTCAAAATGATATAATGTTAAGGAGACTTCCTGCTTCTATATCATGGCTTAACATTTACTCATTTTGTGACATTTTGGCAAGTCGCTTAACCTCTCTATACTTGATTTATGTAACAGAGAAAATATTACCTACTAATAGCATTAATGTGAGAATGAATTCATATATACTGTTTAGAACAGTGCCTAGGGTGTGTGAAATTCTTCCTAATCCAGTTAGTATCTTCTGCACTTAATTCAACAAGAGACAAGGGATACACTGAGGTCATCTGATCTCTTTATGACTAAAAGCTGATATTTAATGATGATTGTGATGATGATAATGATGATGATGATGATGATGATGATGATGATTGTTGATGATACTTTCTGACTTCTGTTTGAATAAAACTAGTATATATTCAAAGTTATTTTCACAACTGATATTCAGACAAATCTTGAGAGAAAAAAACTGTCCTGTGATTTCAATGTATTTGAAGATGCAGAAACAATTAATTAGATTGAAATGATTAAAAACAGTTTAAATACTTAAGCAACACTACATATGGTAAATAAAAGCATGAATATGACTTACCTATATTCATAGCAATGATACAATATTTCTATAATGAATGCCCAGGTGGGTAAAGGAATATAAGTTCTTAAAAGTAACACATGAGAAGAATCATGACAATTAAGTAAGATGGAAGCCAGACATAAAAAAGAATGTGGCAAGAGTATTCAAGCAAAGAGAAAACCTATCACAAAATTAGAAGGCAAGAGAGAGGATGAAACCTTATGTAAACAAAGAGTGTGTTGTGAGGGTAGGTATTCATTTGGGGAAGATGCTGAAATTGGAAAGAAAAATGAACAGATGTCAGATCATGAAGAGTCTATTAAAACCTGGTGAAAATCTTAGCTTTTTATGCTGAAAAGAGTAAGTAGCCATTAAATGATTTAAAGTAAGTAATTTTCATCAGTTTTACCTTTTAGAAATATCACTGTGAATGAAAGTTGGAGTATGCAAGACTAGAGACAGGGAGACCAATTAGAAGGTAATTACAATAATGCAGGAAAGAGATGAAAAGGGACTGAACCATTCATTCCAGCCTCCTGAATGCAAAGAATAATAACAGTTTATATTCTAGAAATAATTTTAAATTAATTAATATTAGGACTTAAAATACTTAAAGTTTTATTTGACTTATAGTATTTAAAAATAAACAGTAAAAGAATTCATATTGGAAAAGTGCACATCAGGGAGGAAGAGGTTTAGCATGGGGGCAAATCTGATTAAAAGGCCATTATGTTTTTAAGCTAGATTTTGCCTCCATACTGAACAGTTTTCCGTCAAATTGCCATTTTCCATTAAAAGTATTAGGAGCCTTTTCTAAACAGTGTTTGCAAACTTAAAGAGAGGCCTCTTTTGCTTGTTCTACATACCCTTAAAGGGGTTAACAAAGCCACATTTTAAAGACTTGTAGTGCCTATGGAGATATCTTTAACATAATGCATGGTTGTGAAATGCTTCTTCAGATAATACATGGCCACAGTCACTAAAATGTGAAAGTATCACCAGCAATCCACATTCCATAGAAGAGCCAGAACTGCTGGCCCTGGAACTACGGAAGATGCTGACACCCTGATGGTTGCCAAATCGAATCGAGATGGATGCAGCTGTAGCAACGCCAGGGTTTATTCTTGAGACCTGAGGGCTTGTCAGAACTTGTGAATTGCATTGTTTGAAGAGATCATGAAGAACTTATGAGAAAGGATAAAGAGCTTTAATGTCATCAGCTTGTTTTAGTGCTCCAAATTATAAATCCACATGCTGCACATCACAGAATGATTCCCTCTCATTGTCGATTTGTAATTCTAGTAGTTCAACAAAGTTATTTGGTATCTGTAATGCTATTTATAGGGAATTTACAGATATTTCATGAGCATAATTAGAACTTTTTTTTTTTAGAAGAGCCATTTTCATAACCTTTCTAAAGCCATGTACAAAAGTTTATAGGCCATCCTTATGTTCTTGATCTCTCAGAAAATTTGTGAGGTTTTTCTTTTCTAAAAGCTGCATTTGCCATTTGATAGAAGAAAAGAATTGAAGTAAAATATTATAGACCCGAATTTGTTAAAATTATCTTTGCTTTTTGGTCAGATTGGCCAAAGAGAAAAACTTCAGAGACTAATTTTTATTATCTGCGATTGATAGAGGCAAATGCTAGAATGTGAGAAAAATTTAAAGGTAAGTTACTAAGCAGTAAGCATGTTATTTAGGCAACATAGGAAAAGAAAGGGAAGGAATTCTGTCCTATTATATTCTAGTATACTAAAATCTATATTGAGATTTTAAATTTAGAAGGTTTATAAGTGTTTATTGCATATCAGATTATAGATACATTACATAATTTATTTCCATATTTTGGTGAGGAAACACAGACTAAATAAATAACCCAAAGTTACACACCTACAAATGTAAAGCCTAGGAGTCAACAGCCTTGGCATATTTATGGATAATTTATTCAGTAGTGACTATTCAAGCACATAATGTTATAAGACGTTGAGTACCTATAGTGGTTTAAAAAGAGACAGAGATAACACACAGTTGTTTTGGATGCTGATCCTGCCTTTGGAGTAAGACATGTATCTAAACAACTATTATGTATGGTTTTAAGTGTCATAAAAAAAAAGACAAATAAAAAGCTCTGGACATCCATAAGAAGGAAACATAACATTGGAATAGATGACAATAGAACTATATCCTAAAATCTAATGAGCTTATGAAAATAAAACTAGAAGAAGATTCTCCAGGTAGAAAGTTTAGATGGATTCAAAATCTCACATCTGGGAAATAGTGGGGCATGTAGTGAATGAAACTGGTTAGATTTGACTAGAGGAGAAAGTGCATGGCGAGCAGAAAGGAGATGTAAAACTGGTTAGACTAGATGATTAAGGGCTTCCAGACTATAAGAAAAGAGAAGTCTAGGTTTTCTTATCTGGCCATCATGGCATTGAAGATTTATGAGTAATACAATCACTTTGCCGTCATATGGCAATTTTCTAAATTGGGCTAGAAAGTTGCAATCCAGTTGCGTGGTAACAAAGCTTGGTCTAAATGAATGATTCTGACAATGGAGTGATTTTGACAGAAAACAACTGGAGCAGATGTAAAAATGTCATGACTAGACTACTGAATCATAGGTGAAAAAAGTAATATATAAAGATAACTTCAGGATACATATCTAGATGTTACTGAGGCAGGGCCTTCATGTTGCAACATCTTACAGAGTACCATTCATATTACACAATTAGATAACACGGAACGAAGAACAAATTTGAAATGGAAGGTGACACCCTATTATAGGATTT
>NW_006433378.1:1134410-1144400 GCF_000325575.1 Pteropus alecto | reverse complement strand
ATATATATATATAATATATTTAGACTTGGTTGAGTTCTTTTTCGGTGGAATTGTCTAAAATGCATTACAAAATGTATGGCGATTTGCTCTCGTTTTTAATTAACTATAAAAAGAATACTCTCATTCTGGGGACAGCAATATTCAAATGGTTGAATAATAGGTTGAGAGAAGTAAATTTCAATATGGAAGAATTTGAAGCCAAAGGAACTCACAGTTGGGAAGACATTTCTAAACATGCTTTATAGGGTTTGTGTGAGGGCCATTTGATACAACATGTATATTTTATAAACTCTAAGTGTATGTTTAAGAAATCTTTGTCTACTCATAAAAATGATGCATTTGTTCAATGAGTGTCTATTAAGTAATCTTTTGGATAAAATCCTGTGCTAGGTGCTATATATATATAAAAAAGAGTAAGAAATGGTCCTTCACATGTCACATTAATTTGTGTTACATTAAACAGATTATTTTCCTATGTGTGGTATTTACAATGTCAATAGAGGTAGAATGTGTTTAATTTCTAATTTTTGTCTTCAAATTTCTCCCTAGTAATATAAATTGATTATTATTATCACTTTTAGCAATACTACTGACTAAATGTCTTTTATGTCATACATATTTTAATTAATTTTTTATAACATTGATTCACTGTTTGGTGACTATCTTCAAACCACGGCATATTAATTCTAATATTGCTTTATTTGATCAGAATATCATGAGGCCAGAACATCTATTACATACTTTTAAAACTTTCTATTAAAAGGGTGACAGCCAAGCACAAAAAAAGATAAGCAGTTGGATGAAGACTGGATTTTAATTGTAGCTCTCTAATTTCTTAGTGTATGGTTTTGAGCAAATTACTTATCGTTCTAATTTTCTGTTTCCTTTTATGTAAAATGGAGATTAGCACACTTATCTCATAGGGATATTGTAAAAATAATTGAGATAATGTATATAAGGCACTCATTGTACTGCCAGACACATAATAACCAATTAATACATATTAACCATGCTGAATATTTAAATCGGTAATAGTTCTTCTTCCTTCTTTCCTCATTTCCCTCTCCTTCTGCCTCATCTTCTTCTTCCTACCTCTCCACCATACTTCAGAGGCTCTGGATCTACACCAACTACCAGTCTAATGCCATGAGATTATTCTGCACTGTCCAGACAATAGCTTCCACCTCGACTGCATCATTATTTCTCCTGCCATAACTGTTCCAAGGCCACAGATTACTGGGTATCTGGTGATACTAAAGTATAAAATTGGAAACATACTTATTCACCAAAACGGTAATTTTAAAATGATTGGTATAGCCCTTTGAGCAGTGCATGCATGAGTATGTTTGGAGGTAGGGTTGGTAGATTTTGCAGGAGTTCATGCACTGAAACTGGCCAAAGGGAATTTATATTATCCATAAATTATTCCTTTTGAAACCTTTTTTAAAGGAATTTTATTATTTAGTTCTTTTCAAATCCAATTATATGCAGAATTCCCATCTACACAATAGAATTTTTGAAGAAGTCTTTTGAATTGACACTTCAGCTTGCCTTGGAAGAGCACACTTTAGAAAGCTTTTGATACATTCTTTTTCTTGTGTTTCAGAGAATGGGGCAGCAAGGCAGAGAAGGATGCCCTTCAATTTGATAGAAAGGCACTACATGAATCTCTGCTGGACTCCCAAAATTAAACTAGGAGCTATGTCAACCAGCTCTCTGTTTTAAATCTATGTGGGTGAATCTACGAGCATTCATGGGGACAGTAAGTGGGGGTCAAGTGCAATTGGTATATCCTGCTGTTGGCGAAAATCCAGAATAACAGATGTTCCTTTGTTCAAGGATGAACAAACAGGAAAAAAAATCAACATGAGGTCTATAAAAATTCTGAACCATAAGGAACAGGAGGGTACTACCCTGAAAAAGAATTGGAAGAAAAGTCTACTTCTAAAAACTACTTTCTGAAGCAAACAGAAAAGTGGTCTTACATGTTCAAAACAAGATATAAGAAAATGTGGTCACTACCTAAATACTACTAGTATTACTAATAGTAATAATAATAAGAGCTAACATTTATATAGTATTTACTATGTGTCAGGCTCGTTATATAAAGCACTTTGTGTGTGTGTGTGTGTGTGTGTATTTATACACACACACACACACACACACATACATACCTTTAGTCTAGAGTCTGATCATTTTTCACAAACTAAAATGCTCACGTAATCAGGGTTCAGATAGACAGGACATTGCCAGGCCCCACAAGCCCGCCTTGTCCTCTCTTTCTTTTGCCACCTAACCCCATTTCCATCTTCACCAAGATAAACCACTATTATATAACAGTGTAAATTAGTTTCACTTGTTTTTGCTTGCTTATTGTGTTTATAAAATATATGTCAAAGTTTGCTGCCATTTTTTTCCTACTGAGTTATCTGCTTTATGGATTTGTGTGAATCCTTTATACATACCGAATACAAGATTTTTTTGTTTGATATATGTATTGTGGGTATCTTTTTTCACTCTGTGAGTTGCCTTTTCATTTTCTTACTGGCTACTTTTGGTGACCCTAATTTCTAAATCTTAGTATACCTGATTTAACTTTTTCTTTTTTGTTTTTTGGTTGCAATGTGTTTGTGTTTAAGAAATCTTTGTCTACTCTAAAGTCATAAAGATGTCCTCCAATGTGTTCTTTTAAAAGCTTTCTTGCTTTACCTTTCACATTTAGACCTATTTATTTCCAATTGTTTTGTGTTCATTTTGTTAGATGTGTCTAGATCAAGCTATATTCCTGCATATGGTTATTCAATTAGCCCAGTCATTTGTTGAAAAGATTAAAATTTTTATATACAACTTCACTGTTGCCTTCATAATAAATCAGTTGATAATGTATATATAAATTTATTTCTGGACTTTCTATTCCATTGGTCAGTTTATCTATGCATTGTTTTAACTATTTAATTATTATCAGATATTAAGTAGTTTAATCCTACAACAACACAATAAATAGGTACTATTAGTACTTTCATATTATAGTTGAGGAAATTGGGGCATCAAGATGTTAAGATACTTTACTAAAGTCACATTGAGTAGTCAATGGTAAATCTAAATATTTAAGCTCTAGTAAATTAAAAAAAAAAAAACAAGCTGAGATGTGAGTTGAAATGGAAAGAGTATATTTAAGAAATGGCTTCAAGGAAACCAAATTCAGTAGGAAAAGTAATTTACACACTATGAGCTGTGAAGTGTGGAATTAAGAGAGCAGAAAACTCAATGTTCTTTCAACCACTCACGGATCTGTTATTTTTCTATCTCAAGGCAAAATTTATGTCCATCTTTAGAAATCTCAATTCATCCTCAAGTATCATTTCCATGGAGAAATGAGAATGGTCCATATCATCATCCTCCACATAGAGTTCAAAGAAGATAAACATCAAAAGAGAACTGTAGATATTAGCAAGATAAAATCTAATAGATTTAGAATGGAGGTTGAAGCCATATTTCTAATTTTCAGAATTTGATGAAAAGTGAGAAAATTGAGACATTTAAAAATATCTGGCTATGAAAGCATGAGAGAGACTTTAGTGTTTAGATGGAGAGGCAGGCTTGAAAAAGAGTATATTCTTTTATTATTTCGCTTTTTTTCCTAAATACTTGGAGAGGAAAGGCGCTAATGGAGAAAAAGATGATGCTATAGGGGATATGTTTGTCTGCAAATTCTATCTGGCTACTTTGTGTTTTTGTGCCATCTGGGCAATGTAGAAACAAACTAAGGCATAGGTCACTTAACTTTTCTACATTTTAAAGAGACAAACATTAATGAGAAAAAGAAAACAGAAATTAGTTTTTGAATTATTTAGAAATATCACAGGAGATAAAAACTGCTTAGTAGTTTCCACTGTGTAGATAATGCATCATGATCAATAAATAAATGCTAACCTTACCTTAAGAGCAAATATAAGAATGTATTATTAAAGAGGAATAAAATTGGTTGGCTTCATTATTCCTGCAAATTTAATGGTATGTATATGGCTTAGAAGCCATACTTAAATTTTAATACAGCCTATTCTAATTGAGCCAAAGACAAATCAAAAAGAAATTGTATGTGTACTTGCTCTTCAGAGACTTTATTAGTTTTAAACAGAACATTTCTCTCATTTTGCATACTGAAAACTCTAGTCACTCTGGATCCACAGAAAAACTTGACTTTATGAACTTTCCACAGAAAGAACAACCCTTCCAAGGAATAGATGTTTAAATTCAGCAAATCTAATATTAGGAAGAAGATATTATTCACCTTTACTATTTATTTTGAAATGATTACTTTTAATTTTGAAACATTATGCTTATATGAACATAGTAGATACTTAACTATTCATTACTGAGATTGAGCAAACTAAACATGGGCTTAGCTCTCTGCTTTATTATATCATTCTTCTTCAGAAATAATTGCCTCATCCCTATCTGTTTTCTCTCCCTCGTAGAAATAACCACTCTCCCAAAGTTTGAAATTTGTGTGTAATATTTTAAAAAATATATATTAGCCCATAATTATGCATTCATACAGCAATGTATTGTATTATTTTGCATTTTATTTGAAAGGTTGCATACCATACATACTTTTGAAAACGTTTTCTTTTCCATTATGTATTTTTTAACTTTATTCAGATGAATATATGTAAATTTAGCTATCTATAAAAATATCTCATTATTTGAACAAAATATATCAACTACCTTAGTGAACTTGTTTCTATTTTTTCACTATTTTAAATATTAAACAACAACCCACCTTGATCATTTTATCTTTTTCTCACCTGCTTGAGTATCTCTAGGATAGAAACTTACACAGGAAATTTATGCTCAATGTGGTTGTAACAATTTACACTTCTGCCAGGAATATGTAAGCTGTCCTTTTTGCCCCAAACCTTTGGAAACAGTGCTGTTAGATGTTAATATTTGCCAATATGATAATTTAGAAATGCCCAAATGAAAAAAAAAAAAGATTGCTGGTTTGAATTTCTCTGATTATTAGTGTAACCAAGTACATTTTAACAGCTCCATAGGCCTGTTGTTTGTATATTTCTGTGAATTTTATGTTGATAGGCTTTCCTATCTTTATCTTTCAAATTGTTTGATTTGTTCTTATTGGTTTTGTTGTTTTAAGAATTAAAACAGTAGCATTGTTATATATTATAGATACCAGTAGTCCTTTTTGTTGTTGTTGAAATTCAAACATCCTTTTCCAGTTTGTAGCATATTTTAAAATTGATGTAACATATCTTTTGCACTCAAGAAGTTTTTATATTTTAATGTAACATAGTTCATATCTTTTTTAGTATATTTTTGCTTTGTGTCCCATTTAAAAATCTTATATTACACCAATGTAGAAGTAATTCTTGTAATAGTCTAATAATTTCACATCTTTAATTTTTAACAGTGCTTAAGTGTTTTAGCATGTACAGTATAAGCTAGGAATCTCTTCCCCCTATTTGATAGGCAATTATCTCAATGCCATTATACTCTATCTATTACGTTACAACATCTATTTTCTATATTTCTCTATTTTATTCCTCACGAAAACAATACACAAGAATATTTGAATACCTATTACATGAAATGCACAGTGCTAAGTGGTGTGAGGGAGAAATAAGCATAAACAATGTAGTTGAAGGTCTGTATTGACAAAACTTTCTGGGCATGGTTATGATTTGGATGGGATGGTAGAAGACGTGGTGGTAGGAAGGTGGATTTTCAGTTTCTGTTCTAAAATTTTAATTGTTATCTGAATTTTCCCATGTCATTAAGAAATCCTCATAAACAGAGTTTAAAATAACCTCAGGATTTTCTTCATAAAAAATAACTTTTGAAATAAATTTTTAGGAAGCTCATCTTCAGATGAGCAGTTTGGAATATTTGTAATTTGATCACTGTTATAATATCCAATATATTTGGAAATTCTTTAGCCTTACTTCCCTCAGGATCTTTTATCTCTATGCACATCTCTTTTTTCCACATCATTTTCCATTTGTTGGTGGATAATTATTTCCGATGCCTCATCATCACTTTAAGTTCAACCTAACACTTTAATTACATACTTCATTTCCCCTGACTATCAAGCCATTTCTCTTGTCATTTTGAAATAGGTTTCACCATTTTCCTTATCAACTAGTTTGAAAGTTATGAAAAAATTTAGCTACCCACCTTTTCCTCATCTTCCAAATTCGGAGTCACTCCATCTTGCTGAATCTATTACAATATGTCTTGCATTTATTGCTCTTTCCATGACTTTCTGGGGATTGCTGTGATAGTCTTCAAAATGTACCTTCCCTCTGTAGTCTTATTCTCTTTTAATGCTTTCTGTTATTACTGCCATTTCATATTTTTAAAACTTTTACTTAATTATTTAAGTGTAACATTTACAAATTTTAATGTTTACCAACCACCTAGAGGATGAACTCAAACTTTGCTGTAAGTTTTTCAGTGAGCTTTAAAATTAGGCCATATTTAACTTTTTCATCAATTCATTATTTGGCTACAGAAATTTTCTACTTCAGGTAAGTATGTTTATTCTCATTGTTTTTCTTCTTTCTTTTTTTGCTTTGTTTTTGCCCTGAACCTGGGATGCTGTTCTCTTTACCACTTTCTGCAAATTATATATATACACACACACACATATATATAATTATGTATATATAATTATGTGTGTATATATATATAGTGTTAAAACTGTTTTAAAATCTTTAGAAATACTTTTGTTTTATAATATTTTATCTGAGTTTCAGGGTAAATCGATCACTCCCTTTTGTGTTTATAGCACTTACCTCTAGTACAAGACATGCATTCTTCTACTTTTAATGTTTCATTCGTTTCCCGTTATTTATTTTTCTTAAGTGCAGCATAACTTGTAAATATTGAATTGTATTGTTATGGTCTGAATGTTTGTATATTTCTAAAAATTCATATGCTGAAAACTAACACACAAAACGATGAAATACCTGAGGCCTTTGGGAGGTGGTTATGTCATGAAGGTGGAGCCCTTATAAATGGAATTATTGGCCTTATAACAGTGACCTGAGAAAGCTCCATAACCCCTTAAAACATGCGAGGTTACAGCTAGAAGTTAGACCAGAATTGGGCTGTCACCCCACCAGCTGGGACCCAGATATCAGACTTCTAGCCTCCAGAAACATGAGAAATAAATTTCTGTTGTTAATAAACCATTCAATCTATGGAATTTCATTATAGCCATCCAAACAGATTAAGAGATGTTCAATGAGATGATTTTACAAAACAAATCTAACACTAATAAAAAGAATAACACATGTAGAACAAGTTGGTATGCCACCAAAATATACAGTGATTTTTTTAATATTTAAAAAGTAACAGTGTAATTCATTCACCCTGTTAATAAAATAAAAGAGAAAAACCAAGTAATAATCTCAATAGTTCAGAAAAGATATTTGGCAAATTTCAATACTGCATTTTGATAAAACTTCCAATAAAAAGGAAGAGAACAAATTTCTGTAACTTAATAAAGGGCACTTACGAAAAAATATGAGCTGATATCATACATGGAAATAAAAATCTAAATGTTTTTGTTTAGAATCTGGAACTAGGTAAGGATTTCTGCTTTCATCATTCTGTTTAGCATTTTACTGGCTTCCTAGGCAGTACAATAAGAAAAAAAAAAGAAAGAAAAACTGTCACGACTGGAAATGGAGTGTACTAATTCATAGAAAACATTGTTGCATATTAAAATATCTTCAATAATTTACAAAAAATGACTAAAATTAACAAGTGAGATTTGCATTATTGCAGTTACAAATCAACATACAAAAATACACTATTTCTGGTGCTATCAATGAACGAATAAAAAATAAGTTTTTTGTTTTTTTAAAATAACACCATTTACAGTGGCACCAAAATACTAAATACTCAGGATTAAAGGGGAGACAATATTAGCAAGACCTCTTCTGTTTATGTGTTTTTTAAATAGGTAAAATTAATCTCTGTCTATGGTTTCCTTTTTACTGAAATGCCAATGTTTAGGAACTTTGTTAACATATTTTTATAATATTTAAATTTATTTTTAAAATAAATTCTACCAAGAAATGATTTAGAGCTTTATTAGGGAAGTCTAGACTAGATCTACTTCTAAACTCTACTATATCTAAATCTATCTCTACCTCTTTATCTATTTAAATTTACTATATATATAAAATCTATTTTCATTTGCTAAATAAATAACTGTTAAACAATCCTAAAATATATTTGTTCTTTGTAATTATCAGAGTCATGAAATATCTATTTTAAATAGCTAGTGTCTCTCCAAGTAATTAAACAGCATGGTATTATTTATTATCAATGTGGACTCAACCATTAAAAACTATAATTTCAAACACATTCTAACGGAATTAATTTTTGTTTCTTATTTTTCATTATATTTAAATTACATTCAAAAGAGTAACTAATCAACCATTATAAACTGCATGTTCATTATAGTCTATTTTAAGTCTGTGGTTTATAGTCTAATTGTGTTTTGCATCTATATAATTAATTAACATATAAGACGTTTTGTAATTTCTTTAGTATAGATAAGTATTTCAGAAATTGAGACAAAATCAAATATTTTACCTCAAATGAATGCTTATTATCTCTTTCTGCCTTTAATAACTCAAGTTCAGAGGTCAAAGACAATACAAATAAATCTTTACAATTGATATTCTTGACAACTTTTTATATGTTCCTCTGACATTGCCCTTGACAATTTATATACCTGTTGTTCTAATAGTTTTATCACAAATAACACCTGCTCTCTATTATGGTGACAACACTCTCACTCATGTTCCGGAATTTATCATTACCAGCAGCAGTCGTATATCTGCCAAGAGTTTACCACCCCTGCCTCCCACCGTAATTTCTGATTCTTCCTGTTCACTTATGTAAAGAGATCTGCAGTCATAAACCACTTTTAAAACCACCCTGGACCACGTGGTGGTGGGGAGGAGGGAAATGCAGGGGTTGTTGTGGGATCCTGAAGTCTGAATAGGAGAGTAAACGTGCAGAAGAATGCAGCAGCTCCGCGCAGCCTTAAGTGAGATGAGGCGGGCATTTTACGAGGAATCGATTTAGTACACGATGTTAAAACGTAGGCAGAGTAAGGAGGTTATTCATAAGGGATGACAGTATTTATGGTGACCCAAAGCAGAGAGGCCCAAGAGTGTCAATGGGATGAGGACAGTATGCATTCAGGGTGTGGCAGAAGCGCCATGTGAGTGCTAGGGCAATGCAATAGAAAACCTTAATATTGATTCTAGTTTTCTCCATTTTTACATCTGTCTCTCCCTTTTCTGACAGTAACAAACTTGGCTCCAAGTTTCCTCAAAATACATACATATTTCGTCAGTTTCCTAGTATGAAATTAATCCCCTGTAGTGAGCAGAAAGAAGGGAGTTCACAGAACACTGAGAAAATGAGAAAACTAGAATGACTATTGAGGTGTTATGTTGCGGATACTGGGACCAACTGGTAGTTTCACAGTAAAGAAATCACATAGCTCAAATATCAATGTCTTTACTTTTAACTTATCATGACATGATTCGGAGGAACCATCAGGACATGTGAAATAATTATATTTAGACAGAGCCTGAAAAACCTACATAGCAGTCCTACGTATTGATGTACAGGAGTAGAGAATGTAGACTAAAGATTTACAGTAAGCCAGAACATGATGTTGGAGACATAGTGGGGTAAGGAGAGCATGCATATTGGGAATGGAGAGGCCCAATGGAGAAATGGAACTAAAAAGATCTTTTATTATAATATCGAGCAATCTTTCCAAGTACAAAGTTAATTTTTAACTTTATTAAAATATAATGTATAAACCATACACTTGACTATTTTAAAGTGTGTAATTCAGTGAGTTTCTAGCATCTTTACAGAGTTGTGCAACCATCACAACTATCTAACTCTAGAATATTTTCATCATCCCAGAAA
>NW_006433378.1:1124953-1134390 GCF_000325575.1 Pteropus alecto | reverse complement strand
TCCTGCTCCTTCCCCATAACCAATCCTAGGCAACCACTAATTGATTTTGAGTCACTATGTATTTGATTATTGTGGACATGTCAAATGATACAGAAGCCTGCTGAGAGGGACTCTCACTGACTACATTTTGGAAAATTTGATCATCAGAATAAATAATACTGGTAATGGATTGTAAACTATTGATATGGCTGATTACATATACTGCATTGTCTAGTATAAAATGAAAATATAAAGCCCTTTGTTCCCAAAGCAGGTAAAAAGTGCTACTAAAGGTGCTGAAATATAAAGATTTTTCACACAAAAATATTTATTACTTATAAACATAATAGGAGTAATATTACTAATTCACAAAATTGAAATGACATAACTTACAAATTACAAAAAATGTTTTGTCATAATTTTATTTAATAACATAAATAACAATACTAAGGTGATCTCTTAATTGATCGCAAGATTTTTCTGACTCACTTTTTTACAGTTTTATTAATTAATTTATCAGAATTTATATTTTAGCAACTTTATTTTCAATCATTATTGCTGAAAGCAATATCGCCCCTTCACAATTATTACAATGTTACAAATAATTTTTGATAATTTTTCATTTTGAAATAGATTTTTCTGCCGCTACAACTTTTAGTAGTCTAAGAGTATTTTATAGGATGTGACAATACTGGGAAAATTTCTGGTAAATTATTTAGAAATATAATGATACATCTAGAGTTGATAATTCTCAGGGAATATTTTTTCTAAAAATATTTAACTCTTCACACAGATTAGCTTTGTGCAGGTCTCAATTTAATTTTAAATGTAAATTTATACAATGACATTTTAATATTTCCTCTGACATTTCCTGTAACTTGGAGAGGTCATATGGAAACCAAAATTGGTTTTGTGATTTGTACTTAATTCAAAAGTCCTGCTTATATATTCTACCAGTGTTTCTTCAATAACAAGAAAAATCAATTAAGAATTGCCTTTTCTATTAATTATTGATTCATCCAAAACTTCATATAAAAATTGTTTTCTATTGAATTTAAGAATTTTAAAATCTAATTTCTATTTCTAAGCTTATAGTTATTTGCTTTGCCAGGTTGAAGTAATTTTCGAAGATAAGGATTCTAAACTCTTTGAAGAATTTCGATGAGATCAGGTACGTTCAGGGTGGTATGGCCATAGACATCTCTGAAGAATTCTAATAACTGCCTCTTATGCTTACTGTGATGTCTATATTTATACTTTTATTTGATATAATTTACTGACAAATTTACTGTCCCAATTTTTGATGCTATGTGTAATACATACATCTCTTAAAAATTGACTATTTCTGTTAAAGTATATGAGCTTTACTTTTATAATGTTTATTTTTTTCTAGTTATAAAAATAATATATTATATTGGAAAATTCAGAGCCACACAAAATAGCACAAAGAAGAGACATTTTAATAATTTTTAATATCCCAGATATAAACACTGCTTTTTACAGTAGATTCTATTATGAAAAAATCATATTTTACTTGGTTTTATACCCTGTAAAGTTTTCCACATCATTAAATATTATCTGTATAAAATGTTATTAAATGGATTTGCAACATTTATAGTCATTTCATTTTGGTTACTTATACCACTTTGCTTCATGTGTGAAAAGATAAATTTTTACATTCAGTTTTCTTGTATCACTTCATCCATTTTTAAAAAATTATTCTGTCATTCTCAATTATTTCCTCAGTGGTTAAGATAAGCAGAATTCTAGGATACCCCCCCAGGATTCCCACCCATGGTACACATGTTCTGTATAATATAATCCACTCCCCTTGAGTGTGATAAGGGCCAGTGAATATAATGGAATATCATTACTTAGTTGACTTTGAGTTAATCAAAGCAAGATTACCTTGTTTGGGCCTGACCTAATCAGATGAGCCTTTTAAAAAGAGAGCCAAGTATGAGATGTGTTCTCCCACAGGTCTGGAAGACAAAATAAACTGCCATATTTTGAAAGGAGGGGGCACATGTTTAGAAACTCAGCAAGAATGGTTAAGAGTGGTTCCCAGTTGATAGCTAGACAGAAAACAGGACCTCAATTCTACAACCATAAGAAAATTAATTCTGTCAACAACAGTGAGCTTGAAAGAGGACCCTAACATTTAGATGAGAATATGGCTCCAGCCACCAGCTTTACTTCAGGCTGTAAAACACTGGGCAGATAACTCAGCTAACCCATGCTCAATTTATGACTCATGGCATGGTAAGATAATAAATGTTTGTTTTAAGAAACGTTGTGATAACTTGTTGTACAGCCATGCAAAATGAATACAGTTTCTTTTAAATTTATATAAAAACTGTCAAGGAATGTGTTTCATGGAAGTTTAGATGGGTTACAATTTCCTTCTGAAAGAAATATTTTACTATAAACATAGCCTGTTGTGAACCATCTTGCCAAATTGTGTGCGGTCACATGTACATTTCATTAACTGTACTGTCACAATATAAATACAATCTTGCTCCCTCTAAAGATATAATCTTTAGAGAAAAAATTTCACTTTTACTATTTAATACTCTTTATCCCTGTACTTCATTTCTCAATTAAATATCTAATCTATTTTTTTTTTTATTCCTAATAAAAAGTAAAAGGTAAAAGGATATCCAGCTTTAACAGAAATAATCACATTTACTTATGGTGAAGACTAAGAAAGCTGGAAAATTTAAAAAGGTAATGCTAATTAAGTCTTTCTAGAAATCTTGGTTTCTTCTTGCTTCACTGATTTGTTTAACTTCTAGTTCGCCTGATTTACGATGACTGATTACGTGACTTCCTTTGTAAGATATTCTTATTTTAATAATGCTCCTAAAGAGATCTTCTATAATGGAATAGCTTTAACTTATTTTTAGTTTTTTGGCATGTACTTTTAATTAGTTGCAGCCAAGAGTGTTTTGTTGGCATTAAGTATGAACATTTGGGGAGAGAGGAAAAGGAAACATTTCTTTCCATTTTGTTTAAAGTTGATATTTATATTCATAACTTCTAACATCAATTCTGAAAAATTTAGTTGTTCTTTTTTACCTTGATTATGGGATATTGTATGTGTTTTGTCTCAAAAGCTAGTATTTAGAGAAACTGAATGTTCCTTCTGGTCATTTATAACACCCTCTCTCCCCCCCAAAAAAACACTAGTTTTTTCTGAAAGGAATTTAAATATCAATTATTATATTATAAAATTATTTTGCCTTTTCCATTTTGTGAATACAGTTGGAATTATAAAGTATATAGATATTTCCCATTGTCTTCTTTCACTTAGTAATATGCAATTAAGATTCCTTTATATATTTCTGAACCTTGAAAGCTCATTTCTTTTTATCGCTAAATAATATTCCATTGTCTGAATGTGCCATAGTTTATTCATCCATTCACAGTCTATTTATTCACAATGGACATCTTGGTTGCTTCTACATTTTGAAAACTATGAATAAAGCTTCTATAAATTGAAAGCTCATTTCTTTTTATCCATGTGTGTGCACGTGCCTGTGTGTGCATGTGTGTGTATGTGTTTGTGTGTGAATATAAACTTTCAACGACTTTGGGTAAATAGTAAGGAGTATAACTGCTGGATTGTGTGGTAAGAGTATTTTTAGTTTTGTAAGAAATTACCAAACTACCTTCCAAAGTGGCTGTACCATTCTGCATTCCTACCAGCAGTGAATGAGAGCACCTGTCGCTCCACATCTTCATCAACATTTGGTGTCGTCAGTGTTTCAGATTTTGAACCTTCTAATAGGTGTGTAGTGGGATCTTATTGTTTTAGTTTGCATTTCCCTGATGATATATAATGTGGAGCATTTTTTATATGCTTATTTGCCTTCCATACATCTTTTCCAGTGAGGTGTCTGTTCTGTTAAGGTCTTTGTCTTATTTTTAATTTTTGTGTGTGTGTGTGTATTCTTAATGTTGAATTTTAAGGGTCTTTGTACGTTTTGTATCATAGTCCTTTATCAGATGTGTCTTTTTCAAGTATTTTTTTTCCCAGTTTGTATTGTCATTCTATTGACAGTGTCTTTTGCACAGTAGAAATTTTTAACTTTAATAAAGTTCAGTTTGTCAATTATTTATTTCATGAATTGTAACTTTGGTGTTTTATCTAAAAGTCATTGCCAAACATTAGTTTATCTAGGTTTTCTAGAAAGGCAAAACCATAGAGACAATAAAATCCATGGTTGCCAGGGTTTAGTGGGGAGGGAGGAATGAATAGGCAGAGAGCAGAGGATTTTTAGGGCAGTGAAACTATTCTGTATGATATAATGGTGAGTACATGTCATTATACATTTGTCCAAACCCGTATAATGCACAATACCAAGTGTAAAATCTTACAATCTTACATAAGCTATGGACTCTGGGTATTAATGATGTGTCAATGTAGGTACAACAACTGTAACAAATGTACCATTCTGGTGATGGCTGTTGATAATGGGCGAGGCTAGCTATGTGTGGGAGCAGAGGGAAATCTTTTACTTTCTGCTCAATTTTTCTGTGAAGCTAAAACTGGTCTAAAAATAAAACTTATTAAAAATGATAAAACTATTTGTCACTGACAAGTTTGTACTTTAAACATACGTAATATATCATTATGAAAACCTTTTCTCATATATATACACACACACATATATAAATTTATCTTGCTATTAATTTTTATGCTCTTATCATATTCCAAGAGGTCAGACACATTTGTCAAGCATTTTCTTCCTAATATATTGAATATGTAGCCATATAATTTAGTTCTTATCTTAATGCTATGCTAAGATCAATTTTTACTAATTTTCCACAGTATTGATAGCTTTAGATACAGTTTTAGTACATTTATTTAACTATCATATTAAATCTCTCTAAACTTCTCAAAAGAGATCGTGGCTGTGGTTACACTAAAATTTATATAGCATAGAAATGAATGAATTGTTTATACACACACAGAGAAACCACAAAAAGGTATACAAGTTTTAAAAAATGGTGGAACTAAATAATGTTTGTGGTTTAGTTAATGGTATATCCATATACCAATGTCAATTTCTTGGTTTTGATATTATACTATAGTTATACATTACCATTGGGGGAATCTGAGTGAAGGGTACAAGAGTATCTTTATACTATTTTTGCAAATTTCTGTGAGTCTATAATTAATAATGAAAAGTTAAAAAATAGTTGTCATATAGTACATTCTCAATAATTGGTATGATTATAACCCAGTTAATCTGTCAACTACTTAATTGAGAAATTAAAACAAAAAACTTCAACTTCAGCAAGAAATACTTATTCATAGTTTTATTCAATTTAACTATAAATTTTAAATATATGTATATGGGTATAACTTTTCAAAGCCAGAGAAATTGATCTTCTTTTTATACATAGAAATTTGGAAGTGAAAAGAATTGTAAAAGCAAATTAATGTTTACAAATAGGACTGCCCATACTTCCAAATAGGCCTTTAATTAAAGATAATGCTAGGAAATCAGTCTATAAGCTAATCAATTGATGGGAATACACTAGAAATTTACTCTTTCTTTTGTATTTACTTAGTAAAAACAGTGCTTTAATCAGCTGACAAGATGAGCCTTATCAATATTTTAAAAGAATATTAATAATGCATTGATACCTCACTACATAAAGACAACTTCTGGTTCTTAGATTATTGATTTGTGTAGTTGATGGTTGAGCATTAATGAGCCATCTTTTTCTTTAATGTCCAAGTTTCTCCCTAGTTAGAAGTCCTGTTCTCAAGGAGACACATTTATTCTTTCAGGTCATCAGTGTGCCATTTAGTGCATCATTAGTTTAATAGAGAAAGTCTGCTCTAGTGTACCAAATGCTATCCCAGGGGCCAAAAGTTGTTTAATCTAACAAATTTAATGATAGTCTGGAATCTCGAGAAAATAATGTTGGATCCAGAAGTGATTTAGCCAAAATTTGCATTAGAACTTGCATTGGGAATAAAGCCATGAAGGAGCTCAAAGGAAACCAATCATGATTTATAGCTCATGGGTCTTGAAAGAGACTATCCCAGTATGGAATAAGAACTTGATGTGGGAGGGTGAGTTAGAAAACAATTCTTCAGGGACCCTATAGTATAAGTCTATAGCTAATACTCTTTCAATATATCACCTAATAAGAAATGGAAAACAAATGTTCAATTGCCTTTACTTGAAGAGACATTACTGAAGCATCTAAATAGTCTTCTTTATAGTCATTTTAAAGATTAAATTCTATTTTATTCCATAGTTGTATTGTTGCCATCTTATTCTTTACCTACTCTTTTCTATATTACACATAGGCTATTTGTTATGTTCTTTTATAATTTCTAAAGTTTTAAATTATTAATGTTTAAGTATTAGAATTTGATTTAATATTTGAATCATTCAATAAATATTCATAGAACATCTATTATTTTCCAAGCATATTATTTTACATCAGATACACTAAGAAATAGAACATACTGCTTCCCTCAAATAAACTGTTTCAACTGGAAAGTCAGTTATTTTAAAGTATGAGTGTTTATCATATAGTAGCCCCAATGCTAAACTTTTCTTGGTATCACCTTAATTAATTTTTACCATATCTCTATGTTACAACTGTTACAACTGTTGATGCTTAACTATCAAATTACACCAGGAACAAAGCCATAAATAACATTGTTTCTTGACAATCCAACATTAAGGAGATGGCTCCCTGTGGGAAACCATGAAGTATCTTGAAGGAGGTGCTTAAAGGAGCTTATTTCAGGATCTGGTCTTGTGTAAGGTGATTTTGGGAAAGAATCCAAGAACTGAAGGTTACTCTGGATTGGTAATTGTCAAGAAGCAGAGGTGATTCTATGATTGGATACCTTAAGGAACCTTGTTGATGAAGCTGGAAAAATGAAAGAAGACTAAAGTTCCAAGTGGTTAAGAAGCAGAAGTAACTCAAGTTATCCAGGGAAGGTATGTTTGGTAATTTTTATTGTTTGCATTGCACTCTTGTTTTAAATTTGTTCTCAGGTATGATTAAGAAGTGTTCTGGTACTGGACTCCCTTCATCACTGTCATAAAGTGACTTTTTCTGAACTTAGTGATCTGTAAGATTGTTCATCACAAGTTTACCAAGACCCAGCTGTTCCTGCCACACAAGCTCCTGGTTGTCAGAGCTGCTTTTTTCATTCTCAGTGTGCTATTACTATGTTAATAGTTTTAAGTAATGAGACTGAGTCTTGAAGAGTCTGGAGTATTTTGCTCTACCAAAATATCTATGGGCAAAACAAACAAACAATGCCATGTCAAAAAGGCACAGGCACCAACATGAAAGAACTGCCATTGGTTTAAGCAGGAAGAATTTGAGCAAATAAGTAAATAAAATAATTAATTAATAAACTGTAGTATTGGTGTATAATCCAAAGAATAAAATAAATGCTTATGAGTCCATATGATATAAATAAATGATTAAACAAATAAATAAACAGGTGAAGGGACAATCTTCCTTACAGAATAAGTCTAATAATAAATGTAGAGGAATGAGGTAAATGGAAAACAACTACTATGTCAACACAGTAATGATTGTTGCCAGAAAATCACATTTGTGAATGTACAAAAATTTAAGAAGCAAGATATTTGTAAAACATCAAAGTATCTCCCTCCAAATATGTATTAATTACTATAACAGATTTAACATACATTCCAAATTCTTCGATACTCCTTTGAAGAGGTAGAGCTTAATTACTCTGCCCTTGAGTATAAGCTGGCTTAGTGACATGCTTCTAATGAATGGGGTATGGCATGGGAAATTTTTAAATTTTACCTTATTACCTTTTAACTTGATAGTACCTTAACCAAAGGATTAAAATTTTCATCACCCGTAATAAGTCAGATTGATATCACATACTCCCTGATATATGAGAAAGCTATTCTTACCTAAAGTTTATAATTCTAGTCTAATAAGAAAACATTCTATAAACCCAAAATAAGGCACGTTCTACTATACATTTGACCACTGTTTGGTGCGTAATTAAATGGTAAACTATTTTAAAAGGTCAATCTATTTGTTCTTGTCTCAAGTAATTTTTGAGTGAATTGATATGTCATAATCCATTTAGTGAAACAAATGTGTCAGAGTTCATTAGACTCACATTTTTTACAAAGCAGTTGCGAACCTAACCACCCCAAGTGGCATATTAAAGTGTTCATCCCAAACTCATGTGGCACTATTTTGAAAGGAAAATCTAGCAAAGTATCCATATTAGACATCTAATTTTATTTCTGATGATGTTCTTTCATCCTCCAGGAAACTGGTTGATCAGTCCTTTTATTTGGCTAAGCCATAGTTCCAGTAATGCCTTCTTCAGGCAAATGACCAAAAGGACATTTTTCACTTGCTGCATTTTTTTCTTCTCCATCTTTTACTACATGCCAATCAATTCTCAAGATATTTATGATTTATTATATACATTGTCATATCTATCAACTAGAAAAATGCTACAGAATTGGGACCCTAAGATATTTTTAAATAAGAATTTAAGTTGAAGTTTCTGAGTGAGAAGCTATTACTCTAACAGTGATGTGTGCAAGACACCACACTCTGCTAGCCAGTGGTGATGGTGCTATCTTTTGCTTTGTTTTATTTTTAGTAAGACCCCAAAGATGTGTTTTCATAATTCTAGAAGGCTTTGATTATCTTCCAGTACTGGCTAAAAAGGTAGAGGAACCTGTCACCTTTTTGCCTTTCCTGCCAAAATGAGAGTATAAAAATGGAATACTGAGTTTTGCTGACAAAGTGAAAGATTAATGTTGGAAGGAACATCAATATTTATAACTAAAAACTTCATGTACTCATGGAGTCACCAGTAAATTTAACTGCGAGGAAAATGACTATGATGATTACTTTGGTGCTCCGGGAGGAGGGCCATTGGGTAGCTTTGCAGAGGTTAGAATGCAAAATCAGAGTGCACCTAAGTTAGCCCTGCCCAGAATACTTGTGATTGGGAAGGAAAACCAAAGAAGGGAGATGATGTCTTGTGTGATTACTCTCAGGGGAAGGCAGCATTCTTTTATCTCCTTTAACTAGGAGCAGATATTGGAATAGTGGAAGCTGTCACCTAAACCAGGAATGCAGCGAAGAAGTGGGAATATAATTTTTCTTTGGTATCACAATAAGGATCAATAGAAGCCCAGGAATTTGCAGGGGATTACAAGACTGGGCAGAAGAAAATAGCCAATATCTTCAGAGACCTACCAGACATTCAGGTGAAATAGGCACAAAAGATTATTATAATATATTATCTGATGTGACAAAGCTAGGTAAGGAGTATTATGGGAGACTAGAGAAAACATGCATTACCTGATGTGTTGGGGAAGTGTTGGTAGATGTATTAAAGAAAGGCTCTGGTTAAATGGCCAGAGGAAGAGGGCAGTGTGTGCACAGGTACAGGCCTG